>NC_133496.1:15042209-15142735 GCF_025370935.1 Choristoneura fumiferana | reverse complement strand
TAATGGTGTGTATAAAGTTGAAGGTGTGTTTTGCAGGTGCTAGGACCTTGTGCAAGGTCCGCCCGGATTGCTACCACCATCTTGCTCGCTAATCCTCCGTGAAGCAGCAAGTGCTTGCACTGTTTGTTCGGCGTGGAGAGCAGACAGCCGGTGTACTGGCACTTGAGGTATCCATCTTAGGCTCTAGGTTGGCAACGCATCTGCAATCCCCCTGGTGTTGCAGGTGTCTATCGGCGGTGGTGATCTCTTACCATCAGGAGACCCACTTGCTCGTTTGCCATTCCAGTCGAATAAAAAAAAAAAAAAAAAAAAAAGTTCCTAATCTGCATTGGGCCGCGTGGAACTACAGTCCAACCACTTTTATTCTGAGAGACCAGGAGGGCTACTACGAAATTGATTATATATTAAGTTAAAAAAAAACTTTGTAATAATATTCTTTATTACCCATAAGAGATCAACAGAAAATGTTAAAAAAAGGTAGTAGAAATTCCGGGGTTTTAGGTACTAAATAAATTCTTTGCTAATGGAAATTACCAACAGTAATTTGAAATTGCTCTTATTCTCTCTGTCCGTCGCTACAAGAGGGGCTACTACGAAATTCGTAAATCGAAGTTCGTATCGCACCGTCCCTCTCACTCTCGTATTAAATAATACAAGCATCAGCGGGACGGCAAGATACGAAATTCGAACTTTGCACTTCGTAGTATGGGGCAGTGTTTTTCAAACTTTTTCAGGACGCGACCCTCTTTCGTTTGGAAAATATTTGACTACCACCTGCCTACCTCCACTTATAGTTATTTGTATTATCCTACGTTGATAATACAAACATTAAAATTAATTCGAAAATACAAACTGAAACGTAGTTGCACAGAAAAACCAGAAAAAGAGACCAGCGCTGGGAATCGAACCCAGGTCCTCAGCATTCCGTGCTGCGTGCTATACCGCTACACCACTGGATAGGAGTCATCATCATCATCATCATGTCAGCCGAAAGACGTCCACTGCTGGACACAGGCCTCCCCCAAGGCTCTCCACTCAGACCAGTCTTGTGCTTTCCGCATCCACCGCGATCCCGCGATCTTAACCAGATCGTCGCTCCATCTTGTTGGAGGCCTCCTGACAGCTCGTCTCCCGGTCCGCGGACGCCATTCGAGAACCTTCTGACCCCATCGGCCATCAGTCCTGCGAGCAATGTGCCCCGCCCACTGCCACTTCAGTTTCACAATTCTTCGGGCTATGTCGGTAACCTTAGTTCTACTGCGGATATCATCATTTCTAATTCTATCCCGCAGAGAAACCCCGAGCAAAGCCCTCTCCATAGCCCTTTGAGTGACTTTGAGGCTTTATTTTATGTAAGTTTCTTAAGTCTGGGATAAGTATATATTTTTTAATTTACTTAATGCTTATTATCTATTTTATTATTCTTAATTGTCAATAAATTACTCACTTAAGTTTAGCTCGACATGTTTCGGGCTAAGTCGTAGCCTTTCCTCTCGGAGCAACGTGACTCAGCGATTGTCGGTGGGACGTTGTCACAGACAAACAGTCACACTATGGCATCAAATTTAACTTAGCACCCCTCTTTTTGCGTCAGGAGTTAAAAAAACAAGTTCATGTATACGAGACTGATAGCCCAATGCTCCACCGGACCCTCCTTAAAGACTACTTCATTCATTATTCAATATAGACGATTTATGAACCTTCGAGCAGAATTTTCTAATCGCCGTTTATATTCAAGACTGATCGTTTCGGGGCAGATAATGAATTAATTTTAAAAGCTAATCAACTAAAATCGGACAATCCAACATCAAGAACGATCTGGCGAGTTTTTTGAAGCGCGAAAAGAGGTTTCTCTGCCATTAGTAATGGTTCAATGACTTCGTTCTAATGAAAGTTAAATTAGCAAACCGCACTGAGAAATCGTACAGAAAAATTTGGAATTTTTTGATGACTGGGTTTGTTTAGTAGTGCCTGCGACTGTGAGCTAGAGGATCCGGGTTCAAATCGCAGTAGCAGCTTTTTAATTAAATTGTTATTAAAAAAATGTACCGTGGATATCAAATTCTAGACCGCATTGTTTTTAATTTCCGTTAGCTTCGTCGATTTCTTCGTCCTTTTACCTTTCCAGTTTTTATTTTTTTATTTAGGAAACGAACGGTTACATTTTAATACAGCAACGTACATGATATATTCTTAAGAAAAAAATTAGTTCCGTTAATTATAAAATAAACTATAATGAATGCCAGCTCAAAACAAAACAATTTAACCTATTATGTTCAATTAGGTACATGTATTACCTTCAACCAGCAAGACACGGTAAAAATATTAAGTATCTAAGAAAAACAAGCTATATAAATGTAGAGAAAAAGAAAACAATCTGTAACTTAAACTTAAAACTATGGATGAGGAATCAAAGAGCAAATTCCATTATGTGAAACATATCGAGCTAAACTTGATTTCAGACGTGAGTTATCCAGCATTCCAATGTCATTTAATATAAGTGGCTCTCACGGTCGTTTCACGTTCAAAATGTATGTTTATTAAATCCTCCTGAATTCCCTCCAACTCCACACTGTAAGAATACACACAAATCACACAAACCTATCTATCACCACCACAACAGTACACTGACACGTTTCGAACTCAACCACAGCTCATCATCAGAGCAATACAACCGATCACCATGCTACCAGACGTTCTACTCAAATTCTCTCATTCTTGTGTTCACGGCATTGAATGCGTTAATGGTTTCGAATGAATAAGGCCACGTTCTCAATATAACAATCGTTTACCAAAAAAAGCAACAGTAAAAGAGCAAACATGAATGAACATAATTTGAAGGAAGTATCGACGAGCGCCGGGCCCGTGACGGTAAGCCCTGAGGAATAATTAACTTGGTATACAAGTATTCGTGACATACAAATGTCTAGGGACGGAATGGTTCGCCGAAACCAAAACATTTTCGGCGAAGTTCAAATGAAAAATAATGAACAACATTTATTCTTGACATTTGTATGTCTTTATAACGGTCCGAGGGTTGCCGACGGTGCTGGCTGAAAATCAGCGCTGAGTGTTTTTAAGGCTTCAGCATTATGCTGAGCCAGTGTCCGATTCACAACCGCAATAACACATACCTTTGTGTTGTTTATTTGTACCTAATTATATTGTTGTCTTGTGTCGTGAATAAATGTATTTTCTTTACAGAAACAGACACAAGTTGTCACGAAATGGTCTCAACTCAGCATATACTCGGACTGTACTGTACTGTCCTATAAAAAAGTTTCAAGGAAAGATAGAGAAAAAACAAACATCAATTCGGTTTAAAATGTATTAGGCTCATAATTAGAAAATGTCACCGTAGGTAGAGTGACTTCTATTAATCTAAATATTTAGGAACATCTGCCATGTTTGATTTCATTATTAAATATTTATATTGAGACTGAGTAACTGCATATAAATCAGTTTTTTATTAATATCTACGGTACCTATGCATAAAAATAAGGATAAAGCTAAAATGAGATGACGAAGTTGTTGGAATGTTTAGCGAGATGTGGTGCGCGTATTTTGTTTAATTTTATTTATGACGTTATTCTTTATGGTAGAGCGTCCAGTAGTGAAACACTAAATAGACTAATAAAGAAGAACCTCAAGAGACTGCATAATAATTTGCTTAAATACGAATTTTCCCGCACTGAAGTTGTTTTTCCAGTATTCAAATCTAAAATTTACATGCGAAATCAATTTATGCGTTGGTAGAGTTCATAAATTTGGATATTTGATACTGATAGTTAATTTATAGTAGATGCATATTATTATGCTCCGTTGTATTACAAATACCTATTACTTAATCAAAAATGTGTACCTATTTATCGTGTAACAGGGGATTTTTTTCCAGTCAGTCGTTTTGTACGAACTGGTTAACATGATCCAACTAATGAAAACAATGGGCAAGTAGGCATATATTAGGCTAGCCTGCTCCATCCTAGTACACATCTTCTCTAACCATCAAACGTGACTGTGGTCAAAAGCAAGCCTATTTCTGCACGAAAAAAACCTCACAATCATACATACATAAATGGCGAGAAAATCTTCGCCGAAACTGAAAGCCGAAGGACGAAACCGTCTGCCACATGCTACGCTAGCACAATGGCAGTCAAGTGCAAGCCCTCAGCACACAACAGCACTTCACCGTTCGTGTCTACGTATAAAGCTGGGTTTTTATAGCACGAGTAGCTATAGATTGCGGGGCTACAAAAGGAAAGATGCAATGAACCGTTCGAGCACCGCAATGTAATCACTACTTGGGTTATAACTCGTGCCTAGCTTCTTAATATTGCCGTTTTAGCCAGTGCTGATATATAATAATGTAGTACCTTGTTGTATTAGGCCATTCATGACAGAATTAAGGTCCTACCCACTACAATTTATCATACCATGACCGTAACAGGAATGTCTTATTCAAAAATAAGACACACAGAACTTATCGCACGCTAAATACACGAGTAATTAGACTTTTAGAATATAATTAGAATAAGCCTTTATTAACACACTTAGAGCAGAACAAAACAAAACATGACATGAAATATTGACGTTGTGTTACAAATAATAGGCCGGGAAGTAGCCCTCCCGACGATCAACCCCGGATTGTCCCGCAAGCTTCGCGGACTTAGGAGGGATCAACTCCGACTGCTGGTCGGAGCTCTAACTGGACATGCCTTGCTAAACAAGCACTTACATAATCTAGGTGTTACAGACAGCCCCTTGTGCAGAGCATGCATGGAGGCAGAAGAGACAGCCACACATGCTTCTGGAATGCTGTGGTGTGGCGAACTACCGTTGCCGTTGCCGGCCTCGCGGGGTTGCTATATCTGCTTGGCCGGCAACTCCCTACTTCCCGGCCTCTCATTTTATTTTTATGTGCATACATACTTGTACTACTAATAAGTATGAGTGAACATCACAAAAGTTTAAAAAGGATTGTCTTAGGGAAAAATATATCCTTTGTATTGAAAGGTTATGAGACCATGACCACTAACGTTTCTTAACCAACCGTCGCCGTCGCGTGCCATGCACGGAGCGTCAAACACGGTGCCGATACGCTTCTTATGCGTATGACGCGCCGTCGACATGTTGTAGTCCGTGTCGCGTGACATTCCATGCCTAATACGTTCCTATTACTGCCATGGTATGTTACAGTGTAATGGGTAGATACCTTAAATATAGTTTTTTGAAGAGGTTTGTGTAGTTTTAATTATTTTTTTCAGAACTATTGTAATAGAATGCAATATAATTTAATGTTATGTTATAATGAAATCAGTTCATAAATAAATAATTTAAAAATTATATCTCGGGCCAAAGCCCGCAAAATTTCTTACAACCACCATTTTGCCCGGTTTTTCTAAATTCATTTGGCTCTGACATCATTAATTCTTTATCCAGCACCCAATTATAGCCAAAGCATATGCAAATAGCTGGTTGATTTAAAACCGGGTGATAAGGCAAATATACTGGTCGGCACGCAAGGCGGCATCGATTGGACGGCAATCTGGTCTTTGAATTAAACATAAATGCATCTAGTACGGGCATAGTGTGAAATGAAAACAGTAAGTAATCAGTGAACTGTACAATGACTTTGCTCACCCGCGACCTTTCGACCGCTACGTCAATGCAACAAAAAGTTGTAGCTTCTCATTCTCCACACTGTACACAAACACACAAACCCAAGTATCATCAATAATACGCAACACTGACGCATTTTGAACTCGACCATAGTTCACTTAACGTGCTCTTCTCACCTGCGCTCTCATCCCAATTCACTTTAGATCGAATGAAAACTAAATTTTGTAGGAACCGCATTCGGGCAACGCACCTGTGTGAGTGCTTGGCATTGTCTGTAGATAACACACTTACTTTATTTATGTATACTGTGACATTGAAGGCAGGTGGTAGTAATAACGTTGCATATTTCAGGATTCTAATAATAGGTTTCGTATCTGGAATATTTGATATTATGAACACGCTTAAAACTTACCTACTTTTACTTATACTTGTAAGTAAGTATGTAATAAAATGTTTCTTTCAAAAACTGCGCTTCTTAACAAAAAGACGTAAATGCTACGGAGATACGCTCTTTTGTTTTTGCGATTAATCGAGAACGGCCGTAACGTGATCGTGCCCTTCTAGCTTTCTTTAGTAACCTTTAACAACCTTACGTAGGACGACACCCACCAACCGACAAGATGGACGGATGACCTGGTTAAAGCCGCGGGTTCACGGTGGATGCAGGCCGCTGCCAACCGAAGTGACTGGAGGTCTGTGGGAGAGGCCAGTGTCCAACAGTGGACGTCCTATGGCTGAGATGATGATGATGATGATGATGAACAACCTTACACCGAGCATCGTCCGACATGTCCGATATGTTTTATTTGTGATTTTATTCCTAACTAGCTTTTGCCCGCGGCTTCGTCCGCGTGGAATTCGGTTATTGTGCGCAGTTCCCGCGGGAACTGTGCATTTTCCGGGATAAAAAGTAGCCTATAGTCAAAATACCACACACAGGACTTATCTCGCTGACAAACACGAGTAATATTTACCTCGACATTTCGGCAACATTAGACCACTGTAATGTTGCCGAAAATCACGAAACTTTAAGACATTATAAAAAACAGCCTATGTCGCTTTCTGGCACATAAACTAACTCTATGCCAATAACTAACTAATAACTCTATATCAATGCTAGAAAGCTGTAATTTTGCACGAATATATATGTAAACTATGCCGACAAAATGGTACAATAAAAAATAAAAATATATTTTTTTTAGGGTACCTCCCATAGACGTAAAGAAGGGGTGATTTTTTTTTCTCATCCAACCCTATAGTGTGGGGTATCGTTGGATAAGTCTTTTAAAACCATTAGGGGTTTGCAAAGACGACTTTTCGATTCAGTGATTTGTTTGCAAAATATTAACTTTAAAGAGCAAATTTTCATTAAAATCGAGCGTCCCCCCCTCTAAAATCTAAACCGGTGGGTGGAAAAAATGAAAAAAATTCAGGATGGTAGTAAGTATATGAAACTTTCAAGCAAAACTATAACGGCTAAGTTTGCTTAAGAATTATTAGTAGTTTAAGAGTAAATAGCAGCCTAAGGTATAAAATACACCTAAACTTGGAAGATTCCGTATAAAAAACGAAATCCTTAGAAAAATATTACTTAATTTTTTCGTAATGGCTACGGAACCCTATTTCGGACGTATCCGAAACGCTCTTAGCCGGTTTTATTGATAAATAAACGGATCACAAATTAAAGATAGTACGTACCTATAATAAAACTTTTCCGCAGTAACTCACATATAACAGTCTGTGCCCTGATTGCAGTAGTACGTGCCTCCCGCGAGAAAAGCCTTTTGCGGAGTCACCTCGGATTCCGCTGGCTCGACTTATCTTTTTATCTTTTCCATGCTAGCCTTGCTTTTCCTTATCTTACGCTTACGAGGATACTTTACGCGGCGATATTACACTTATCGCTTTAAGTTTTTAAATATATTTTTGGTTAGAAAACAAATTTGCAGGTGGTAGGACCTTGTGCAAGGTCCACCCGGATTGCTACCACCATCTTGCTCGCTAATCCTGCCGTGAAGCAGCAGTGCTTGCACTGTTGTGTTTCGGCGTGGAGAGTAAGACAGCCGGTGTAATTACTGGCACTTGAGGTATCCCATCTTAGGCCTCTAGGTTGCCAACGCATCTGCAATACCCTGGTGTTGCAGATGTTTATGGGCGGTGGTGATCTCTTACCATCAGGAGACCCACTTGCTCGTTTGCCATACAGTCGAAAAAAAAAAACATCATCATATTATCAGTCATAGGCCGTCCACTGTTGAACAGGCCTCCCTGGACCGCCACAATGTAAGATTACTCGCCACTTGCATGCAGTGGTTGTCCACGCGCGATGTGTCTACTCACGTACTTAGGACGGTTTGACGACCAGATGGCCTAGTGGTTAGAGAACCTGACTACGAAGCTTGAGGTCCCGGGTTCGATTCCCGTGTCGGGGCAGATATTTGTATGAAAAATACGAATGTTTGTTCTCGGGTCTTGGGTGTTTAAATATGTATCTATCTATATAATTATATTTATCCGTTGCTTAGTACCCATAACACAAGCTTTGCTAAGCTTACTTTGGGACTAGGTCAATTGGTGTGAATTGTCCCGTGATATTTATTTTATTCATTTATCTTGTTGGTGGACGTCCTAAGCTGCTCTCGCTAAGCCAATTTTACTTCTACGTTATACGTAATTCCGTTTCATCCTTCGGATATGGAAAGCTAAAAATTGTACGAAATACAAATTCAATATTGATAAGATTTTTTATGCTTGCTTTTAAATATGTTAGAAACAATTAACGACACGAACTTGACCAGTTTTTAGCCCCCCACGTGAAAAAAGGGGTGTTACAAGTTTAACAATAATCTCCTGTCTGCTTAGATAAGCAGATCGTGTCTGTGGACATGGTTCAGGAGTTTTTTATACACTGAACTTTAACACACACACACTGGGCTTTCAACTTTTCTAAATTGGGTAGGTTATTAATAGGAGCTTTATCTCAGCAACCCTTGGGATGTCTATATGCAAATAATATGCAATGCAAAAGCTTTTACCTAAACCTACCATCCATTTGGCTCGGCATTACGTAGGCGGCTAAAGATGCCCATTAGCTTTTAATATTAAGCACCGTTTATGTCGGTCATGCTACTATAGGTCATTCGTGCGATTCGACCGTCTCATTTTCGTGGACACTGTTCTGGAAAAGTGACCGAAGATTTTGATAAAATTTTTTAGTTATCTCGAAAATACAAACTGAGACATGGATGCACAGAAAAACCAGAAAAAGAGACCAGCACTGGGAATCGAACCCAGGTCCTCAGCATTCGACAGACGTCACACTCTTCTGTCGACGCCACATAGATGTCGCTAGTGCTGCTGCTTAAGTAGCAAAGTAGAAATAAGCAACCTGAGATATGTATGCATAGGAAAAATTCGTGTCTAGATTCCTGTCCAGCAGTGGTGTAGGGGTAGCACGCAGCACGGAATGCTGAGGACCTGGGTTCGATTCCCAGTGCTGGTCTCTTTTTCTGGTTTTTCTGTGCATCCATGTCTCAGTTTGTATTTTCGATATGGTTTCACGGGTTACCCGTAAAAGTAACAAATTTGGAGTTGAAATAAAAAGTACAAAAAGACTCCAAAAAACCAATCATAATTTTTAGTTATCTGGTAAAAATACAGGAACTCAAACAAGTAATCGAAAACGACATCAAAATCTACAAACAATTCTTAAACAACAGTTGAAATGCTCGAATAAGAACATGGTGTTTATGTCTAACCTTGGATATTTAAATGCAAGGTTTGATTCTACTTTAATCTGTAAGTTTTTCAAATAACTTGAATTTAGGTAAGTATTTTATAGATGCTCAAAGTTTAATCGTTAAATATAATTATCTTCCTTCCTTAAATATGACGTTTATCGGACAAGCCGGTATCACAGCTATCACATGGTACGAGGGCAAAATTTCCTTGGTACGGGGCCTTAAATAGTTTGACATTTGATATTTCAAATTCATTATTGTAAACATTGAATAAAGTACGAGAAACTCATTTAATCACCATCTGTGATCTCTTACCATCAGGAGACCCACTTGCTCGTTTGCCATATAGTCGAATAAAAAAAAAATCTACAAAAGTTGCAGAACAAAAGTAACTCAACTGAGTTTTGTTCTTCGTCTCGCATACTATGCAAGTAACATCGAACCATGCATTTAAAGCCCTATCCCCAGAAACACGATGTATGAGCTAAAATCAGGAGTGATTTGATGGACTATTTTACTTGTTCAAGCTGCCAAGTTTTACTATCGTACTTACCCGACTTACGATATTTAGAAAAGGTCATTGATAGGTAAATAAACGTCGTACAGGTAGTATTTATCCACTAATTCAATTAAATAATAACACTATTAGTAAAAGTTCGACAGACAACGTTGCTAACAGTATGGGCAAAGTTGGTAACAATGGGCAAATTTGCTTATAATACGTCACGGAAAGTGCGAATCCGCTCACCATACGTAAATACCGCGTACCTGTGCCATGTGTAGCTTTACAGAAGTTTTTAACTTTATATTTGATTTATTTTTAAGAATTATCGAGAATTATCCAAAGCCAGTTACGTAGATTGGAGAACCATTTCTAAAGAGTAGATAAATTTGCCAAGTATGATGTAACTCAAATCCAGTTTAAGATTTATTATACCACGGTTTAGCATCAGTTAAGTAATTTCTAGCACCTAATTACGGCCACTAAATAACGATCATTAATTAAGTTGAATTTATTACAAAAACATGAGTAAATTAAAAAAGAGTTCCGTTTACCACGCCGGCAACATTCACTAGCAGCTGTTTGGAGGGTATTTTTTATAATTTATTACCTTTTTGGGAAGATCTTTAATTACAGAAATTTAAGAAATATTTGAAAACCATAAAAGGGCAAAATGCGTGGGGGCAATGCGCAAATATGTGGCAAAAATTCAACATTAAGTTTTGATAGGCTATTTTTCGTTAATTTGTAAATAAAATATTTTCAGGAAATGAAGCCCGTAATAATCTAATAATATTAAATTTCCACATTAAAATTAAATTGAGATAAATTCCAAAGATTGAAACCAAATAAAATTAAAAACAATTACGCCACAAATTACATGTCTTTCATTTTAATTCTAATTATAATTTTAAATAAATATTCGCGTATAATATTTTCTGTCTTAGGGCTTACTTACTATTTCTGAAAAAAAAAAGAGAAATGTCTATTATAACACCAGGATAATTACAATCTATCATTAAATACAGTGCATCCCAAACTAGGCTGTGCTTGTATCTTATGTGACCCCGAGTAAATTTCTAGTTATTTAATTTTAATACGACTACTGATTCCTTGACTTATGTTAAATATTGCATGAAAAAAAAAAACATGTCAGATATTTTTTCAAGAAAGAACTAATGGATCTGTCCGAAACTTGTCACACAAAATATAAAATGAAACCATTCATTTCATTGGCTCATCTGAAATACCAATAATAACTTCAGAATGTTTATTTTCGTCCATCTGTCACAAGTTCTATTCTCATTATTGGTATTTCGGGTACAGACGGAGGGAAATGTCATGTTTTTCCTTCAGTTTGTGTTGCCTATTTTTTATTTTACAAAAGGACAGTTTTCAATTTAAGGGACTGAAGCAAAAAAACCATTTGTTTATTTTGTAAAATTATCGCAATCGTATTCAATATTTCTCTCTGTCAATCAAGTGCAATAAAAAACAGATTAAATACATAATTTATGTGTTTTTGACTATTATGACCTCTGAGCGGAGGCTTCCTTCATTTGACATATTAATTCCAATTGTGGAAAAAAATACTGTGAACTCGGAAGAAATTACAAATTGTAACTTAAATATTTATTGAAATATAAATACATGTACAATAAGCATCCATACTAATATTATAAATGCGAAAGTATGTGTTTGTATGTTTGTCAGTCTTTCACGTCGAAATGGAGCGACAGATCGACGTGATTTTTGGCATAGAGATAATTTATGGGCCAGAGAGTGACTAAGGCTACTTTTATCCCGGTAAAATTCACAGTTCCCGAGAGAACGGCGCGCGATAACCGAACTACACGCGGGCGAAGCCGTGGGCACAAGCTAGTTAAATTAATAAAACTACCTAAGTAAGATCCTGTCATATCAATGCAATAGCGAAGCTTTGGGTAGTTATCGTCCCCGTAAAGCGAAAAGTCACTAAGTCGTATTTTGCTGTTTTGAGATACTGCAGAGGTTTAAAGTTGTGAAAAAAAATGTAACGTTTTATGGCGTGAGATATTTATCATAATTGCGGTCTCATTGCTATGATATGATGTCACGGTATTAGCTCCCACTGCCAAATCGAAACAAAAAGCTTAATTTCCCAAGTTATTAGCGAACTTTTATCTCATATCCCTTCACTAAACCAGCACTTTGAGTACGCCAGCCTGATGTTTTTGAACAACTTATTTGTCCCTTGTTTTTTACTTATATGTTTATTGTAGTTTTTTTATTTCTTGTTCACTTACAATAAATATATATTTATATGTCTTAATTTTATTTATGTGAGTATATTTGTGTATCATTCCGCGAGTCACAGACGGTTCTGACAGAATATCAGCGCTGCAGGCGTTTAACGCCTCAGCATAATGCTGAGTCAGCGGCCGTTTCACTTTTGCGAGGACACACAAAATCATATATTTTAATTTTTTGTATTTCTTTTTTTTTGTTTTATTTGTGTTTGCTGTTGTTGTTTTTTAGTTTGGTTGTATTTGTGTGTCTTTGTGAATGTGAATAAATGTCTTCTATTCTATTCTATTCTATTCTATTCGTAAATTGTAAACTTGAAGGTCTGTTAGTGATTTTTCGACAAGAGTTAGTGTCTATTCGCATGATATTTAAAGCTCATATTACCATAATTTTACTCAACAAAAATACTTAGTTAATTTTCGCTTTCATATTTTGCAATCGTTAAGTAACTAAGTTGTTTTACTGAACTTTTTGAATAAAATAGTGCTGTAACTAAAATGACTTAAACTAACCACTTCGGCTACATTTAATCGGTATCAATTCATTAAGTAATTTAGTTAATTCTCACTTCAATTCGTGTGCAAAAACAACAAAGTAACGATTTTACTAGCTTAACTTTTTAAAATTGGATGTATGGACTCCTATCGACATAGCAATAAGACTGAAATTTTCAGAAAAAAATGCAATATCGATGGCATAAAAAATCTATTTCGAGATTTTGAGACTTGGCGACTTTTGGGTATTTAGTGGGGTTATGATGAAATTAAAACATAATTGGAAGAAAAATCATTTCTAAACTACCTACATTAAAAAAGTCCCACTCTTCCTATACATATAGTTTGAATAGCTTGTATTTACGACAGCGAGGACTAATTAATTAGCCCGTGAATGCACAGATTGAGGCCCATTCATCATGTGGAGTGGTCCAGAGTTCCCGTAATGGACTGGTGCGATATCACTCTACCTACATGGTGTTTTATGAAACTAGGTATTCCTAGAAAAAATAATGCACGGTTCGAATTGAAAACGCTGCTAATTGGACCAGTCATCATGTAGTACAGGCAGCCCATGAAAATGTTAAGCACTGTACTTTGTCAAATTAAACCAGATCAAGGCAGAGTGGTAGGCGTGATGAAATAGGTTGGCAATGTCAATGTGACATGGTTTTAAGTTGCGGCCGCCAAGCTGACATCGCTGAGCGATTGTCGCTGCGACAGAAGATGTAAGAGCGAGTTCTCGCCGACAGTGTGAACAGCCAGCGATCAACTATTAATATATGTCTCTTTTACTCACACAGGATCTTATATCTTTTGTTCGTTTCTTGAGCGAGAAAATAGTCGATAGCCAATCGTTTCCTCGCTGGCGGTGAGACAACTGCCTAAGCGCTTTCTTACTTTTCAATGGTCGCTTCACGCCGTTGGGTTTTAATGCTTTTATTTTTCATAAAGTGGATCCTCTATAAACTTGAACGTTTATTTACAACGCTTAAAATAGAACGGACGGAAAGAAATTGGCTTCAAGTTTAATGAAGAAACGACAGCTGTATAGTACAGTAGTTGTAGTGATTTACTTAATTTTTATTTTGTTCAGCCTTATCATGCTGGCGATATGCAGACGAGTTAAAAGCGAGGCGAGTCCGTAGCGAGTTCGCTGCGCGCTCGGGTCGAAATCAAATTGTTTTTGGGTACCTTCCATAGACATAAAGTGGGGGTGTTTTTTTATCCAACTCTATAGTGTGGGTATCGTTGGATAGGTCTTAAAAAAATTAGGGGTTTGCTAGGACTAATTTTTCGATTCAATGATTTGTTTGCGAAATATTCAACTTTAAAGTGCAAATTATCATTAAAATCGAGCGTCCCCCCCTCTAAAATCTAAACCGGTGGATGGAAAAAATAAAAAAAAATCAGTATGGTAGTAAGTATATCACTCTTACAAGGAAAACTATAACGGCTAAGTTTGCTTGAGAATTATTAGTAGTTTAAGAGTAAATAGCAGCCTAAGGTATAAAATATACGTAAACTCGGAAGATTCCGTATAAAACACGAAATCCTTAGAAAAATATTACTTATTTTTTTCGTAATGGCTACGGAACTCTATTTTGGGCTTGCCCGATACGCTCTTAGCCGGTTTTAACCTTTACTTTGCTTCTTACCAAAAATATTCGGTTGTTTTCCCTACAACGTTGATATAATGACGCAAACAGTGTTTTCTCCATAACTCAACAAGTTTGCCAGTAGAGTAGCCCTACTAATTCTCCTAATTCGAAAATCGAAGTTCGTATCGTACCGTCCCGCTGGCACTAATATTATTTCATACGAGAATGAGAGGGACGGTACGAAACGAACTTCGCTTTTCGAACTTCGTAGTAGCCTTACTGTTTGTGTAGTAAATTGGTTTTGTCGTTTATCATAATACGCATTATCAAGCGCCCCCTGTGAACTTTTATTAAGATAGTGAACCTCGGAAGCTTTTTGTAAAGAAAATATGACGCAAGTTGTTTACTCCAGTAAAGGTTGCAAAGGGGCTTTTTAGGAGTCCGTATTGTCACCAGGAACCCTTATGGTTGTGCAATGTCTATTCGGCTTTCTTTAGAGATTATTATAGTGTTAGAAAGCTGTGAAGTTTTTGCATGTGCATAAATACTACCTAACCAGGCGGACAAAGTAGTATAAAACAGGACCAGGAATGTGATATAGCGTATCAGAAATGATGTGATACATAGAAGAACGAGGGTCACCGACATAGTCAAGCAAATGCTCGTTGAAGTGGCAATGGGCAGGCCATATAGCACGGCGAACAGATGGCCGTTGGGGCCGAAAAGTTCTGGGCAAGCATGCGAAGGAAGTTCACCAACGAGATGGACGGATGACCTGGTTAAAGAAGCGGGTTCACGATGGATGCAGGCCGCTTCCAGCTGGAGCAACTGGAGGTAGGGGGGAGGCCTATGTCCAACAGTGGAAGTTTTACGGCTGATATAATGATGAGATGGGCAGGGATTGGAGGAGAAGAGCTGAAGATGGAGTTCTGTGGCTGGAGTTCGATGGAGATCGAGAGGTCTGATACAGGTTGATGATGAATCGAAAGCCACAAACGTCTCTTAAAGGCTGTTTTTCCTATTTTCATGCCGTGCCGGTTCCGGAGAAGCAAAAAGGTATAAAAAATGATACCGTGTTGGTGCGAAGCCGGCTAAAGAAAAAATAGCCAATAATTTTGTATATGTACGTTTACCTAACCTTGATTTGCTTTACTTAAGTTTGTAGCAGATATATTCAAATTGTTATTGATCATACGCAATGTACATAAGCAAATCAACAAAACTTAGTTTATAAGCATAACATAATATTTGGCCAAATTCAGACTTGTACCCCTTTTCACTTTAGCCACAGATATATACTGTGATAACATGATTATGGTTCAATTTTTGCCCCATAAAATCTTCATAAATATAGATAATTCGAGTACCGTCGATTAGAGATCCTTTTAAATTAAAATAATAAACAAGCAAGTTTTTTTTTACATATTAAGTGTAATACCTGCACAAACCTGCGAAGCAATTCAATGGTGTGTGTGAAGTTCCCAATCCGCACTGGGCCCGCGTGGGAACTATGGCCCAAGCCCTCTCATTCTGAGGGGAGGCCTGTGCCCTGCAGTGGGACGTATATAGGCTGGGATGATGATTAAGTGTAATATGTTTTTTTTTCTAAATTCCAGGACCTCCTTTATTTTTTAATTTCATTGTAATATTATATAGATAAAAATATCTACTGTTAGATACGATTCAAAAGATACAGCCACGTGATAAACGGGCAAACAGACAATGGCTTAGTAGGAGCCCCCATTGCTATAAGAATAATCCAGTCATTCTCAAAGTTTAATAAACCTTTTGATTCCGTGCGTTTGCATTAAATAATGATACAAAGGGAGTGGTAACATCACCTTATTGAAACTCCCTCGTGCAAGGATACTCAAACTTTATGAGTAGTCACACCACTTTCGGCTCCCTTAATACATATCTTTAAAACGCCATTATTCAAAATCTGCATTTTAGAAAAACTACCGTGAGACTCATATTTAATTAAATGAACGCGGATGAGCTCAAGTTTAGCTCGACATGTTTCAGGCTAATTTGTAGCCCTTCCTCTAGGAGCGACGCAACACGGCGGCTGTTGCAAAACGCGCACTGCGCGCCAACGCTCTGCTCGCGCGAATGTCGCGCTTACATGTTTGCATTTTTCTTGCACTTTCATGATGACAATGTCTTCGACAGCGACACCATGTCCGGTCTTTCATGGGCATAGCAAATCCAAACTTGGTTTTGAAAGTCCGGTTGCAAGATCTGCAGTGTAAAGTATCTTGCGTTGAAGATTGCGTTGCATTGCGTATTTTACATATAATGTTAAACATAACATTTTATATCACCTGGCCTCGCTTTAGAACTCATTAAATCTTACCTCACACAAAGAAAGCAAAAGGTAGCGATTAACGGAACGGTATCGGAGGGATCTGTGGTCGAAATGGGAGTGCCTCAAGGATCCATTCTTGCCCCATTCCTGTATCTTATTTATGTAAATGACCTTACTTATATGGTAAGCCAAAAGTCGGGTATAGTTATGTTTGCTGACGATACGTCTTTACTGTTCAAGGTTAGTAGAAAAGATACCGACTTCATTGAGCCCAATGAAACCCTGTCCGTGATATCCGCATGGTTTGCTGCCAATAATTTGTTACTAAATCCTAAGAAAACTAAATGTATTAAATTCTCGTTGATAAATTCATCTAGCTCGAATTCAGTTTCTAATATAAAGTTAAATGGTCAAACTATTGAATTTGTAAAATCAACAGTATTTTTAGGAATAACGCTCGATTCTAAACTACAGTGGGGACCTCACGTCACAGCAATCGCGGTAGATTGAGCTCTGCTGCTTTTGCAGTTTGGAAAATACGGCAGCTAACCGATGTGGCGACGGCACGGTTGGTGTATTTTGCTTACTTTAATAGCATTATTTCGTACGGCCTTATTTTATGGGGATCTGCTGCAGACATTGAGTCAATTTTATCTTACAAAAGAGAGCAATTAGAGCAATTTATAATTTGAAGACGCGTGAATCTTTAAGATCTTTTTTTAAGGAAACAGATATCCTAACCCTGCCGTCGCTTTATGTTTTTGAAATAATCATGTATGTTAGGAAGAACATATGTGATTTCCCACTAACGTCGATAAGCCAAAGGCTACTAGAAACACAGGGAAGCTTAAAGTTCCATCTTACAGACTGGCTAAAACCAAAAAGTCTTTTCTGGGAAATTGCATACGTTTTATAATAAAATTCCAAAAAATATTACAAATGAAACGGATACAAAATTCAGATCTATTGTCAAGAAGACATTAATATCAAAGGCGTATTATAAAGTTAATGATTATATCATGGACAGGGATATTTGGAAATAATTCCGATCCGCATTAGCGATCCCTTCAAATAGCGAACCTACTGTGTTAAAATAAAGTTGTGTTAAATACTTGTGATGTATACATATCATTTAATAATATTGTAAATCTGTTTTAAAAAAAATATATATATACCTCGTTGAGTTTCTTGCCGGATTCTTCTCAGCAGAGGGTTTTCCGAACCGGTGGTAGATTTTTTTTTGACATTCATAAGTGCTTGTTATAGCCTAAATTGAATAAAGATATTTTGACTTTGACTTTGACTTTGACCTGTTGTCTCCTCAAGGGCGGGGTAAAAAATTGAAAGTGCCTTTTATTAATAGGCCTTCGTTATTTTTCAAAGTACCCATGGGAAGCCGAAGCGGGTCGGAAGTAAGTAACATTACAAACTTTTTTGCTGACTACACTTGCAGTATTATCTCATCTTCATAATATACTAAATCTCAAGTCATTCTTGTCATTAAAAGTTTTTCAAAAACTTAAAATTTGATTACAGACACACAGACACGGCGCTTCATGAGACCCAATAAAATTCGATGTGAGTATGATATTTAAACATCACCAACAAAAACAATAGGGTTAAATGGAAGAGATCCCTTAAAGTTCGCCTTTGTACATGTAATCTCAACATTTTTAAATTACGTCTGTTTCTCTATTTTTGTAAAATAAAGAGTTTAGATACATATACAAAGAAATATGAATAGATAGATATTTAAGTAAACATAGATATTTTGACTTTGACTTTTACCGCATTTTGGGCACCACTGTCTTAATGGTACCTGCACGTTAACGGCCAATAAAGTGTAGGAAGTGCTGATACAGACATCGATTTACGGTGACATGAGTGACGGTACGAGCGATTGTCAAACTGTAGAACAATTTCATATTGGGGAGAACAAAGCTGCTTTAGTTTCGAATTTATAATGACTAAAACGGAACTTTTAAAGAGTCGCCGTGTTTAGTTTGTCCATCTTGTCCTTCGTTCCGCGGCGTCGACATCTGGTAGCATAGTGAACGGTTGTGTTGTGTGTGTTGCTATGATTATGAACTCTGGTTAAGTTTGAAACAAGTCAGCGTAACTTAGCCATGACATTAAATTAATTAAGATTGTTTTTTTGGAATCTTTTTGTATTTTTTATTTCAATTACAAATTTTTACTTAGAGAGCTAGTGGTAAATTTCAGATGAAATTCCGCACATGAATTTCGAAAAGCACAGAGGTGCGAGCCGGGGTTTGAACCGCGATCCTCTGCTTGAGAGTACATAGGTCAAACCACTCGGCCACCACGGCTCGGCTCATTTGAAACTAATTAACACAAAAGTTATGGCCAGAAAACCAGTTTTTTTATTTTGGCCTAAAATTGTTCATCTTTGATGCCAAATATCTCGAAAACAATGAACTTTATAGTAGGTAAATATGGGTTACTATATTGCTTAAAACCGTTGTTGTTAATATAATAAGCTACAAAAAATAGAAAACTAAGGAATTCAGATCAAAGGTCATTGGGGCAAGGGATCCCCTTAAATTAATTCAAAAACTGAAATTCAGTGTTCATTTTCTAACAAAATTATAATTTTCCGCAATGTACAGCAAAGTAAATTGACAAATAATAATCAAAGTGTCTGTCGGCTACTGATGTATCATTTACACTTACTTGTCAATTTACTTAGCTGTACATTGCTGGCAATTACAATTTTGTTAGAAAGTTAACAAAGTCTGGATTTTAGTTTATTAATTAATTTAAGTGGCTAAATAAGAAACAAATAAGCTGAGATGTGAGGTGCATAGGGGAAATTCGTGTCTGTACCGTTGTCCAGCAGTGGTGTAGTGGTATAGCACGTGGCACGGAAGGCCGAGGACCTGGGTTCGATTCCCAGTGCTGGTCTTATTTTTCTGTGCATCTATATTTCAGTTTGTATTTTCGATATGGGTTTTACGGGATGACCGTAAAAGTAACAAAACATTTGGAATTGAAATAAATAAAAACAAAAAGATTCCAAAGAACCAATCTTAAGTTATGTTTAATAAAGCGTATATACAATAAAACTAAAATAATACATTCATAAGGTTAATCTAGGTTAAATATTTTTGTTTTCTGCTGTCATATTTGCCTATGCCGTTCATTATGCCGCAACATACGTGACCTTTCACGCGTGGCCGCTGATAGGCGTGACGACAATAAGCGTGATAAGGCAATAATCGCAGCCTCCGGTCCCGGAAACGGCGTAGCACCCGGAAATAAGGTGCCCGGGCTCATGTGTCCCCGTCCATGGGATAGTTTAAGATTATGTGCGCCTCTGTTTGGCTGGCTTTATTTTTAGCAAGGGTTTGGTAATGCTGGCTGTCCTTACACTTACTAATAAGTATTAATAAATAATATTATATTTATTTATTTAGGAATTAATCTCATTATATTAAATGATATTGTAACGGATAACTCACGTCTTAAACCGAGTTTAGCTCGACATGTTTCGGGCTATTTCGTAGTCCTTCTTCTCAGGAGCACGCGACTCGGCGGCTGCCGCAACACGCACAATGTTAGTGTTACGCACACATAGAAAGTTTTTTTTTAAATCGATCTGAAGAGTTCTATCCCGCACAGTTACCACAAATTTAACGCGAGCGAAGCCGCGGCCAAAAGCTAGTATTACATAAGAGAAAATGTTTATAACTCAATTACGTAGTAACAGCTGAACGCACGCACACACACTTAGACTTTAGCAATCATAACATACCTACTCGTAAGCAGGGATATTGAATGATGTTTAATAAAAAGATATCTGCTTGTTATAATTTCTAATCCACAAAAAAAGACTTCCAAGAAAATTTTATTTGAAGTTAATAGAGTTCAATCGTAAATGATTTTCTAGGAAAAGTAATCTTAGCTTGCGTCTACTTGATAAACAGATATCGTACAGGTTTTATTAACACCATGATCGTTGAATCTCATTCCGGATTCTTCTCAAAAGTATTTTTTCTGAGCCGGTGGTAGATTTTTTTGATCCAAACTCAAACTCAAACTCACAACATTTATTGACAAGAAAAACACACTACATCACAACAAAAACAGTAAAAACATAAATAGGAGAAGAGAGGAAAATAAGAGACATTGTGCTGTAGTGTGATGCCAAAAGGACTCAGCTCAGCATGTGCCGTAGCCCTGTAACCAGAGCTGCAGCGCTGGTTTTCAGCTGAACCCCGGTGAGTGTGCACCCACGTAACTGAACGCGTAATTATTGCGGAAAAAAAACTATATATTATATTATATAAGAACAAATATAAGAATTATAAAATACCTATAAACATATTATATGCGTGGAAATTTGTATAAAATGATGATGATGATGATCCCAACCTATATACATTCCACGGCTATAGGTCTCCTCTGTGAATGAGTGGTTGGATCAATCACTTTCCCAGAAAAGTTATTTATTTAACTCTTTTTTTTTCTTATTTAAGGTACGTTTACTCCTACTCAGGCTTATATACTTGTATTATTAAGGGAGTTCTGTTATTGGCCTTAAGATTCAGTCTGTAAACTAGAATAAACATAATTGTAACGCTGTTGAACACCTCAATAAAATAAATAAAATAAATAAATAAATTTATGTGTCGACGGAGCTCCGCGTACGCTATGTTTTTGTAGGTATCGATTAAAATTGAAAAAAAAAACGCGATTGCGAAAATAAGATTCTGTAAAAAAGCAATTGAGAAAAAAGCATTCGGGCATTAAAGCATTCGGTTTAAAGATCTTTAATTCTCAAAAGAATAACAATAATTCACTTACTTGAGAAATAAATATTACATGCATAAACTATAATCTAAGCTAGCGATTTTGGGACAATACAAAATACAAAAATACAAAATAATTTATTGGTCTCAAGTTTTTTTACATTTTATAAGGGTTGGGACCTCCCATTAAGCATAAAAATGCTTGTGTCAGGAGAGCCCACAACAATACATGTGCATGACCAAACTACATGTGCATATTGATTAAATTATCGTTTCATCATCCCAGCCTATATACGTCCCACTGCTGGGCACAGGCCTCCTCTCAGAACAAGAGGGCTTGTGGGCCATAGTTCCCACGCGGGCCCAGTGCGGATTGGGAACTTCGCACGCACCATTGAATCGCTTCGCAGGTTTGTGCAGGTTTCCTCACGATGTTTTCCTTCACCGCAAAGCTCGTGGTAAATTACAAATGTAATTCCGCACATGAATTTCGAAAAACTCAGAGGTGCGAGCCGATAGGTAAAGGTTAAATTATCGTTTAATTATACATAATATGTATAACTAACATAAAACTACAACTATTAAAATACATTGTGTTGTGTGTGTGTGTGTGTGTGTGTGTGTGTGTGTGTTAAAGTTCCTTTATCCTAATGTAGGTAGGTTGTGGGTCAATTTTCTTTCAAATCGTGCCTGACATAATATCTCATAGCCTTAAGGGCCAAGGTTATGGCAAGTCATGAGGCGAGATTGAGGAAATCGCCTTAAGGCGCTGACCGATTTATTAAAAAAACATCTGATCCGTAAAAAAATATTTGTGGGAAAATTAACACGGGCTGTGTGGTATTTCTTCGAGAGATTTTTGATAACGCTTTGTATTACATATAGATTATTTCCAGGAGAACCTTTCAAAGAACCACTTTAACACTCTCTCCTGGAACTGAAGTCAGTAAACAACTAAAGCAGCGATGTATACATTTAAGAAAAACTGAAAATTGAACCATTCACATTATATGGTCTTAGTCAATAACGGTCTTTCACTGAATATTTTAATTCTGATAATATTCTGATATTTTTATGTTTTGTTAGGTAATTTTATAGAAATAGAAATTATGTACGACACTCCTTATTGTACAAAAGAAAAGACACAAAACACAATTTACAAGCTATGGGATACTTGTACAGAGGCGGAGTTATCCCTCTAAGGGATCTCTACCAGTCAACCTTTGAGTGGAAATTTACTGTCATGTGCGCAATGTACTGTATTAAATACGTTGACAAAATAAAGTAAAAACTTTGAAAATAGAACGCGTTACGAATTCATTTGTTTTTTTTGTCGTGTTTTTACATAGGTATTTTAGTTACGATATCAAATTGGTCATCATCATCATGTCAGCCGAAACACGTCCACTGCTGGACATAGCCTCCCCAAGGCTCTCCACTCAGACCGGTTTTGTGCTTTCCGCATCCACCGCATCCCGCGATCTTAACCAAGTCGTCGCTCCATCTTGTTGGAGGCCTACCGACAGCTCGTCTCCCGTCCCGGTCCGCGGACGCCATTCGAGAACCTTCTGGCCCCATCGGCCATCCGTCCTGCGACCAATGTGCCCCGCCCACTGCCACTTTAGTTTCGCAATTCTTCGGGCTATGTCGGTAACCTTAGTTCTACTGCGGATATCATCATTTCTAATTCTATCCCGCAGAGAAACCCGAGCATAGCCCTCTCCATAGCCCTCTGAGTGACTTTGAGTTTTCTCATGAGGCCCATCGTTAGCGCCCACAAATCAAATCATCAAATTGGTAACTTATTCAGATTATTTTATTATTATTGGTTTTTGTCAGCCTTCTCAACGAAAAGCAATAATTTCCTTATATGAGATAGTTAGACGCTAAGTGTCAGTCGTCAATTAGTTTCCAAGACTATTAAGCGGTACAATGAGCTCGGGACTGCCGCAGACCGTCCAGGAAGAGGAAGAAAGAGGACAGTTAGGACTCCCAGGCTCCGGAACATTGTCAAGAAACGGCTTGACCGTAATCCACGGACCAAAGTGCGAAAAATGGCTCGGGAGCTGGGTCGTTCGACGTTGAAACGTATTGTTGCTAATGACCTCAAATTGAGAGCGTACAAGCTGCGTAAAACACAGCTCCTTGAAGATAAAGATAAAAAAAATCGCATTGACAGATGTCGTGTTATCAAACAGCGTGCCGCTGCTGAAAAATGGGAAAATATTGTTTTTTCACATGAAAAACTTTTTTCCATTGGACAGTCCCATAATCACCAAAATGGAAGAATTTATTCTTCTACTCTTCCTGGAGCGGCCGCAGTTATTCCTCACCGCCAAACCCCGGAATCAGTTATGGTATTTGCTCAACAGGCAAAACTCCTCTTGTAAAAAGGCGTTAAAATTAATCAAGAAATATACAAAACAGATATTCTTGAAGCCGTACTTCTTCCTTGGAGTAAACAACATTTTGGCAACAAGCCGTGGATATTCCAACAGGACTCTGCCCCATCTCACAAAGCCCGCAGAGTGCAGCAGTGGTGTAAAGACAATTTACCCGGATTCATAAGCTCAAAAGAGTGGCCACCCTACTCGCCTGATCTAAATCCAATGGATTATAGTTTGTGGTCAATTTTAGAAGCAAGGGCCTGTGCAAATAAACACCAAAGTGTAGAAGCTCTGAAAGCAGCGCTCACCAAAGAGTGAGCAAAAATATATGTGGAAGAGCTGCGGCATATAGTAGATTATTTGACAAACGTTTGCATATGTGTATCAAAGCTAAAGGCGGATATTTTGAAGTGAATTGATTATTTTTTTCTTTAAAATATTTTAGTTTTAATTTTTAATGTCAAATAGTAAGATTTGTGTAAGCGATAAAAACATTTTACAAAAATTCTTTGTCAACGTATTTTTATTAATATAATTTCGCAGTAAATTATAAGAATTAAGAATTTAATTAAAAAAATGTTAAAAATAATAATATATTTAACATAATCGTGTATTATTTTTTGTTAATAAGTATCTATAAAAAGTAATTTTATTCACAACACAAGATACAATAATATGATAGGAAACAAAATTAATAAAAACAACATAAATATACCTAACTATAAAAAGAAAACACCATCTAAGAGGCCAACATAATTATATTTATTCATTTCGACCGTCGTCCTCAATAAACTTCTAAATTATTTTGCTATCAATTTATATTAAACAAATATAATTATCTGTTATCTTCTAAATACTGTCACTAAAGTCTGAAATTTCGGCATTTTGTAATTGTAACACGATCGTTGGAAACTGGACACGACCCCTTAAGGGCTTAACGCTTGAGTGCGTGCCTCCCCTTAAAAGTTAAAGGGCCGGATTATTCTACAACTATGCCGGTTCGTTTGTTAGTTTTAGTTTAAACGAAAGTTTCGGATTCCTGATGGATTCACTCATATTGCTGACTTTATAGAGGTACAAGTATTTTGCTCATTTAATCTTGTTCATTTGGATATCCAAATGCACTATCATTACCTATGTACATTTTCATTGATAAATCGTGAACTAGTTCGTTTAAATTTTCATCCTACTATATTCTAATATTATAAATGTGAAAGTTTGTGAGTGAATGAGTGAGTTTGTGGGTGAGTGAGTATGTTTGTTACTTCTTCACGCTGAAACGGCTGGACGGATTTGGACGAAATTTAGCAAAAAGTTAGTATATAACCTGGATTAACACATACAATACTTTTTATCCCGATATTCCCACGGATAGGGATAAAATCTCGAAATAACAACCGCTGGGTCTAGAGTCCTGAAATTTGGCATGGGTGTTTTAATTTAACGTCAATGAAAACCACGATGTAATTTCAGGGGATTCCCACGAGAATTTAATAAAATCCCGGAATTTCAATTCAACTGCTGTATCTAATGATTAACGCGTGCGAAGCCGCGGGTAAACGCTAGTTATTTATGTACGTAAGTATTAACCCTCTCGTATGCTTAAGACAGCTTAGGGAACCGTGTCAAATTGAAGGCTATCTTTTTGTATTTTTTTTAAATCGGCAGAATTTGTGCTTATAAAAACAGATGAGGCTAGAATTCAGTACTTTTTTTAAGTTCCCGCATACGAGGGGTTACATATGCCGTATTTATTGGCTACGTTAAGCAACCTTATTCATTTGGGGATCCCCTTCAATAGCATTTTTTTAGACTATTATTGTTTCGCATAATATTGAATGAAAATGGATTCGTATTTAGCTGGAGAGATGGAGTGGAAAGTAACAACTTTTTTACCCGACTGCCTGAAGAAGGGTTATATTTTCGAGTTGTATATCTATATCTTGGTTCTCTCTGTAGCCTAAACGGCAGAACGGATTTTGCTCATTAATAAAATTTCGTTTGGTTGTTGTTGACCTCCGGTAGGAAGCCCGCGTTGCTCTAAGTTGTTGACAGACAAAGGCTTCTCAAGTCCTACATTAATAATATTAGCATGGACTGTCCCCAGATTTCCCCCTGAATGTTCATCAATTTGCTTAGCCGTCCCAATTTCAAGGTAATTTCATAAATTCACTTCGTACACAGTATAAAGCCAGTGCTTAATCGACAAACAATCCGCCATTTTTGTTTCAAATGAACGCACGCCCCGTTATTCCTAGAGTTGATCGTGAATTTTCTAAAATCTATGCACAGAATAAGTAATAGTAGGTACAAATAGTCAAAGTGATTGTTGTTACATGAGATAAAAATCTAGTTACTTAGTAATCTCTTTTTTCCATCCCAGCCTATATACGTCTCACTGCTGGGCACAGGCCTCCTCTCAGAACAAGAGGGCTTGGGCCATAGTTCCCACGCGGGCCCAGTGCGGATTGGGAACTTCACACGCACCATTGAATTGCTTCGCAGGTTTGTGCAGGGTTCCTCACGATGTTTTCCTTAAATATGAAATGTAATTCCGCACATGAATTTCGAAAAACTCAGAGGTGCGAGCCAGGGTTTGAACCCACGACCCTCTGCTTGAGAGGCGATAGGTCAAACCACTAGGCCACCACGGCTTCTCTCTTTTTTACTAACATAAATTAAACTGTAATAATTATCTTCAAAAATAAGGCTAAGTTTTTTCAGACACACCTCTTTATCTTTAAAAAAACTTTTTACTTATGTACACACCTTGTCCAAAGCTAATAAAATATTTCCATTTTAAATCTATTAAGTGAAACAGTGTGGGTTCGTTCAGGAGGGTATTAGCTCACTTTTGCGTACTTATTCGTCTTATATGGAGATCGCGTACTGGTTTTAAACTGTGCCTCCATTCTAATCATGTTAACTGGACGGTTACTTAATTAGTAAAGTTAATTTTGCTTCTAGGAAATGACCTGAATAATTAAAGTTAATAATTTTAACAAATTTAAGGTCCACACGTTCGTAATACAATCTACATTAATTAAAATAAGTCGCATGTATAATAATGATTTAAACTTGTTGAAGACTTGTTGAATTGAGTCGGGCCACCGATTTTAGACGACCGGATGGTAAAGTGGTTAGAGAACCTGACTACGAAGCTTGAGGTCCCGGGTTCGATTCTAGGGTTTAAATGTATCTCAGCATGTTCCATCCCAGCCTATATACGTCCCACTGCTGGGCACAGGCCTCCTCTGAGAACAAGAGGGCTTGGGCTATAGATCCCACGCGGGCCCAGTGCGGATTGGGAACTTCACACGCACCATTGAATTGCTTCGCAGGTTAGTGCAGGTTTCCTCACGATGTTTTCCTTCTCCGCAAAGCTCGTGGTAAATTTCAAATATAATTCCGCACATGAATTTCGAAAAACTCAGAGGTGCGAGCCGGGGTTTGAACCCACGACCCTCTGCTTGAGAGGCGATAGGTCAAACCACTAGGCCACCACGGCTTTTTCACGAGCTTTGCGGTGAAGGAAAACATCGTGAGGAAACCTGCACAAATCTGCGAAGCAATTCAATGGTTTGTGTGAAGTTCCCAATCCGCACTGGGCCCGCGTGGGAACTATGGCCCAAGCCCTCTTGTTCTGAGAGGAGGCCTGTGCCCAGCAGTGGGACGTATATAGGCTGGGATGATGATGATGATGAAGTATGTTTATCCGTTGCCTAGTATTCATAGTACAAGTTTTGCTTAATTTGGGACTAGGTCAATTGGTGTCAAGTGTCCCATGATATTTATAACTATTTATTTCGGCGTGAAGAGGAGGAGAGAGAGAGAGAGAGAGAGAGAGAGACATTTATTTACACAGGAGGAGGAGGAATACTTCATGTACCAACTCACACACTGACAAACTTTCGCATTTATAATCTCAGTAGAATTACACACCAACAGCACCTTTAACAAGGCGAGTTTAACCTCCTTTGCATGAAACCCAGTCTTATATTCATACCACACGTACAACCCAACGAGGGTTCCGTAACGAGCTTAACAAGGGTCCGTCAAGTGTTTAGGGTCTGAAATAAAAAATATACCGAAGAAAGATTTCTTGACGACACTTTAAAAGGTATAGAGACGGATGTGGGATATAGATACTTGGCTATGCATCTACAGTAGGTACTTTTATCGCTGTCCCATAAGACTATGTATTGTAAATCTATCTTATCTTTCACGCTAAAACAGCTGGACGGATTTGGATGAAATTTGGTATGCTGGACATCTAGGCCATGTACCACAAAAGTTACGTGTGCTACAATTCGACAAAATTGACAAGTTTCTCATTAAAATGTTACAATTTAGTCGAATTGTAGCACTTGTAACTTTTGTGGGACAGGGGGCTGGAATAACACATAGGTTACTTTTTATCCCGATATTCCCATCAGGCCCCTTAGTGTCGTGTCTTCAGTCTTCAGGTGTCTTTTAAACCGGGCTCGTGTCTAAAATCTCCTAATGTCACAATAAAATTATAGTAAATTTCTGAAATATACATTTCAGGTCCAGGAGCCAGGAGCAGGAGGAGGAGAGAGATCCAGGAGCTGGTGGCTGAACCCAACATCATCGGCGTAACAAAATCACACAGACTTCGCTGGTTCGGCCACCTACTATGAATGGGAGAGGATCGGACTGCCGAAAGAGCGTTCGTGGGACGACCGGCTGGTCGCCGCCCGGTTGGGCGACCCAGGTACCGCTGGGAGGACAGTGTCCAGGCGGATCTGCGACGTCTCCAAGTCGACGACTGGCAAGAGGCTGCGCACGATCGGGACAGATGGCCTGCTCTCGTTTCGGAGGCCAAGACCCTCTTTGGGTCCCTGAGCCAAATTAGTTAGTTTAGTTATACATTTCAGGTCAGCTTTTGAATTCCGAAAACAAGCTGAATCAAGGATGTTTTTCGTAAAAAAAAACCGGTCAAGTGCGACTTGGTCTCGCGCACCGATGGTTCAGTAAGTACAAATTTTTATGTAAATAGATCGTTGAAGGAGTCTCGAGGATTTTTCCCGTTTTATCCGATTCTTTTTTGCCTCTAAAAGAAAATATTTAACACAATTGAAAATAAAAATAATTAAACGAAAACAAAAAAAACTTTTATTACTATTCTAGGATTCGAACTCGGGTCCTCGTGCACCGTTGTACGCGTGTACCACAAAGTCTACGCAGTGTCGAAATAAACCATCGCTAAACACAAACATAAGTTTGTAATAAAAAACTTTCCTTTACTTGTGCTGTAAGACCTTCCCTCTTGCCAAATTTCATGATTCTAGGTTCACGGGAAGTACCCTATAGATTTTGATTCCACTGCGAAATGGTAGGCGAAATGTATGTAAAGAAGGCTCAAATGGCCGTATCTTTTGATTGCGGTAATGTAGAATCTTAAATTTTTTACAGCTTCAAGAAGCCGCAGGTATGCGTTCCCGAGAAAAAGGTCTTGACAAACAGACGGACAACAAAGTGATCAAGGGATCCGTTTTTCCTTTTTTACGTACGGAACCCTATTACCAATTATAAACTGGACATGATCGCTCTGCAGCAATAAGGCCTATTACTTACCTTGGGAAATCTCTATATACGTGCTTTCTGTACTGCTTAAAATTATGTATTGGTTTTCAATAAAGAAGTTATATTGTATTGTATCGAAAATCTAAGTTTTAAGCCTAAAATAACTTGAAACTGTGACATGACAAGTAATGCTTAAGCAACGCCGAGTCGCTACAGCTAAGTAACTTGTTGCTCACAAAGGGTTATTGAGGGCTCAAGTCGGTATTAAGTTAAATAACTTAGTTACAAGTTTCCCCTTTACTGCGTCTTTGAAGCCAAGGCTTACATTTTTCAAAGTAATTCCGCATAATATTTTGCGGTTTTTCAAAGTTTTTTATTGGATAAATAAGCGGCGAGGGCGTGGAAACAAAAACAGTGATAAAAGTGTATCTAACTCCTTCTAGAGTTTGAAAGCGGGATATATTTTATGTCGTACTTAGCTTGGAGAGACGAGGTGAGCCATGAGTCGTGCGAACAGGGCTACTAAGAAATTCGAAGTTCGTGTCGTGCGGTCCCTCTCGCTCTCGTATTAAATAGTATAAGTGTCAGAGGGACCGCACGACACGAACTTCGAGTTTCGAGTTTCGTAGTAGCCCTGCTGGTTTTGAAATAGGACGGGCATTTCTTGTAAGTGTCGTTTTCAACTTGTTGTTTCTGTGTTGCCGGCAGCCAGGGATTTTTAAGGGAGGTTTTAAAATTCTGACTTTGTTAACTTTCTAACAAAATTATAATTGCCAGCAATGTACAGCAACGTAAATTGACAAGTAAGTGTAAATGACAGCCGACAGATACTTTGATTATTACTTGTCAATTTACTTTTCTGTACATTGCTGGCAATTATAATTTTGTTAGAAAGTTTACAGTCTGAATATTAGTTTATTAATTAAATTAATGTCATGGTTAAGTTACAGAAATACTTCTATAGCACTACGAGTATAATAATAATTATTATATTTTTTTACAAAAAAAAAACTAGTTTCTGTTTTATTCTTTTGTATTCACCCAAATAAATACCTATCTGGATGCCAAATTCGAATTCTCTAGGTTATCTGTAACTGGGTTAGAATTTTGATCTCTAAGTGAGTCAATGATAAAAATGACGATTTTTGGACGTTAATATCTAAATAACTGATTGAGGTGTGTGTATGAAATTTTAAGTACGTCGTGGATGCCATAAACTAGCTGCTCACAGTAGCTTCAGCGAGTATACTTAATTTAAACAGACAGACAGTTAAAAAAATTAAAAATGGCCAAGAGCGAATCGGACTTGTTTATTGAAGTACTTGTACATCGCTATTCAACAAGGTAATACTGCTAATACGGTACTTATTTGTATGTGTTTTATAAATTAAAACTACACAATGCCTGTTATCGAATAGAGAAACAATTTTTAAGCTACCTTTACAAATAACAAAGTTAAAAAGGTTTGAAATTCATGATTAGACAGAGAAAGACATACTGGCATGTGACGTCACACGCCAGTAGAGCCATACTTGCTGCATAGAGAAAAGCGTTTGAGAAAGACAGGTATATAGATTTTCAAAAAATCGCTATAAATCCAATTTTCAACCGAATTAAGTTTTCTCTTCACTAAACACTGTCTGTATATCTATATTTTCTCCCGCTTAGAACGCCCCAATGAACGACAACTCGCCACTTGCTTCCACCAGTTGCCAGCAACTCTCGCGATTTCGTTAGTACACCTGGTAGGCCTGCTAACGCTTCGTGGTAAAATTACGTGTACAACTACCCATTGCGGCCTATTCAGAATAAATTATTTTAATCTACCAGTCAACCTTTGAGTCAAAGTCATTTTTTTATTTGCATAAAATGTAGTACAATGTGGTTCTTAGTATATTAAGTAGCTGCACACATTTTGCCAATTATTGGCACGCAAACGAAGAGGTTAAGTGTTACACTAGGCAGAATGGATGTGGTTATACTAATTTTATATACCAATTTATAAATTTTACTAGGAATTTTGACCTTTTCCAAATCCAAGGTACGCAAAGGTGGAGGTCGTATATAAATAGACTAGTAAATTAGGATTCTGAATGATTGATATGCGCCGCAAATGGAATACCGCTGTCCGGTTTATTCTGTTTCGTATCGGTTCTGGTTTATAGAGGTTTTATTAAACTTGCAATGAACTAAAAGAATTTCCTTGCTCACCCGCGACCTTACGATAGCTAAGCTTATGCAAAATATGCGTGTTCATGCAGTTCCCCCACCTCCACACTGTAAGAACACACACAAATCACACAAACCCATCTATCACCACCACCACACCACACTGACGCGTTTCGAACTCAAACAGAGCTCATCTTCAGAGTAACACACCCGTACACCATGCTACCAGTTGGTAGACTAGCAAACCACAACCACCGTTTTAATTTGTCACTGTGACTCCCCAAGTACCCACATGTATTCTATAGATTACATATATTCAAGTATCCACATATATTTTATATTCTTTTAGTTCATTGATATGGACCTCCGCAAAGTAACGCCTGATTCAATAAATTATTTAAACTTGCAATGTTTGTTGCTGTAATCAAATATAGCAAGACTAGCCATTAACCGCGAATGCGTCCGCTTGGAATTCGGTTATCGCAATCCCGCGGGAACTATCCAATTTTCCAGGATAAAATTATCCTAGTCCTTTCTCGGGACTCAAACTATCTGTATACCGAATTTCGTCTAAACTGGTTCAGTGGTTTAGACGTGACGATGTAGCAAACATACTTACAAACTTTCGCATTTAAATATTAGTGGGTTAGGGGGATACAACCTTAACTTTGAAACTTTGATCACAACAGCATAAGCTTAGAAAATAGAAAATTCATAATAATACTAATTTTTCATCATACTTGCTCGTAAACAGTGTCGTAACATGCAGGCTACCTTGGTTGCAACCCCCCAAATAAAACCCTCGGCCTTAATGTGCTTGTCATGAAACCCGTGGTCGGTAAATGAGTCATTGCGCGTACACATTTTCTTGTCATGAAGCCCAAGGTCGGTCGCATGAGTCAGTGCCCGTACTGAGGGCGCTGCGCGCGCTGCTGCAGGACCACATGGTCTACATGCACACGCACGTTGCGGCGCATGCTGAGGGAGGTAGCAAGAGCATTGCCTAAGGTAGGTATCGCCAATAGGTATTTGAAAGAATTATATTTTTTCTTTTACAAATATAAAAAACATTGTTTGTCGCACGGGCGGTACTAGAATTACGAACATCGACTCATTAAAGCCCTCAGTCTACGACTTCGGGCTTCTAATAGACTCTCGTTCGTAATTCCTTATTTACTCCCCTTAAGACACAAATGTACTATAAAACGTGCTTTGAAACCTGAATGCACTCACCTATGAAAAAAGATCTACCGAAATGATCAATGCTTGTCGGACCGTTTCTCACTTAGGTACCTTATTACAATCATAAGATGAACCGTCAATTTTTTGAAATTTTATATGTTGCCTCTCGATATTATTGATCTGAAAGAATATTTTTTTGAAATCAATTCAAAATTACTTCTGTAATAATATATAATACAAGATACACACTTAATGGAAGGCGGCTTTAAAATAATTACCATTTGAAAGCTGCCTCTTTTTAATTAAAAACCAAGGGATTTTTATTTTTAATTATGAGTTCCGTAAAACCCTGTACCTACCCAGGGGTGATTTTGCGTTTTAATTAGCTGTGAATATTATTAATTTTCAGACATAATTAGCACTTTTGAGGTATTTCTGGTACAGGCAGCAGAATCTCGCAGCCCGTGTAGCCCGGTTTTAGAATATGAAGGACCAATTTCTTCCTGTTGGTGCCGTAAAAGGCAACTAAGGTCTATGTGGCCAAATGTGAGATTGATCAGCAGCGCTCCATAGCTCGCTGAGCAATTCTGAGCCTATTTATAAGACCTACAGTGAAGCACCACGTGTCAGATCCATATGTCATCACTGGCAACACACATTGGTTAAAGACCTTCGTCTGAGGGATTTTGGACGAAAAGACATAGCGGAGTTTCCCGAACGCTGCCGTTGGATTCGGCAATTGACCGATTCGGTTATATACAATATGAACTTTATTACTTCTTCGGAGCTCATACACAAAGTTCTCGTATCCGCAGGCGAGGCGACGTGTTTTGACGCGATGTCTGACGCAGCGTGTGACGCGCGCTGACGTGTTCACAGACAGACAATTAGCTGACTCGGAAGCTGGGATATTGACGAAGTTTTGATCAAGCGCTCCGGATGGATGGCGTCTGAAATACTTTAGTCGTGTTTATCATATGCGTGGAGGTTGGCGAACCATCGAGAATATACAGTGTTAATTAAATAGCTGAAAATCTGAAAGTAGTTTTCTCAGAATCGAGAGTAGAATCGATCAAAGGTACTATGCTTTGAATGGTTTGTTATTTTTTAATTCCTTTTTAACGCTCCCAGTTTATCTCAAAGTTACGAATGCAGAATACGCCAATTAAAATAACGAGGTTGCATACTATTTTAATAATTTGTTACTGACCGTTTTTCAGTCAGTTTAAGTTTCTTAAAAATTACGAAGCACAACTGAAAACTAGTTACAAATTTGTGACTATGAGTGTAGTGTAAGTTTAATAAGAGTGTAGATAAACACATAAACACTATCATTATTTAATAACTAAGTATCTTTATTTAATAAAGATAGTGTAGGTAATAATGCTGCAAGTATCCAATATTAAATTTAGATTAACTAATTCGTCACTTGTAAAGTTTGCGAATCTGTGATGTTTATCGTTTTTTTTACAATTATATATTTTTTACATGTTTACAGTTTTTGATAACGAATTCTTTCTCTCGTTATAACCAAAAAAGTCAGCCAAACTTGTTGAGTCATTCGCTGCAGGGTTGGGTTTTATAGACGGCAAGAAATATTTTAAATTACCTGAGTTCTGGCCGACTGTTAATTCAGAAAGCCCACATAGCTGTCACAACTACTTGAAAATTAAAAATATGTGCGCCAATCTCCGCAGCACTGTGTACCGGTGTACCCTCCATTTGTCATTCCCGTCACATTTTCTTCGACGGAGCAAAATCACAACACAGCGGCGCTCCTAACCTAATTATACTATTTTGGCGCGTTTACGAGCAACGTCGCGGTGAATGGAACACTTAAATGAGCGCTATGGGCGGCCTGTAAAGCTCGATAAGCTACGTGATCGCTGCTAAAGTTCAAAAACGTTTAAGTTTTCTTTGAGGATTTGTTTTTATTTATCCGGTTCGAAGGACCAACAATGTTATAAATTTAGATTATAGAACTTATAGCTCTGGTCACTAGCTAATTCATCTATTTTATAACATGATATTATTAAATATGAAAAATGGCTACTAGCACTGAGTTCGTTATACTAGATTTTTTACACAGTGTTTTTGTGATCACTCAGGTCTTTGATTTTTTAGATTAATTTCAGAACTGTTATTAAAGTAGGTAACTCACTGCAAGCAAGATTTACTGCTAAACTACAAAAGTTATGTAAAACATAGATACTGTAGCGACTCCTAGCAGCATCTAGTAAGCACATACAGAAACGCCAACCGTGTTCTACATCGCGCTATTGAAGTTCCACAACTCGGACGCATATATACAACTACCGACGCTCGTCTTTCGGGCTTCGGTCCCCAGGCATAACATCTGCCTGGCGAGAGATCTCACTTCTGCTATACCATCTAACACGCGCAGTAACATCTTTTATTAGGAGTTCTCCTAACAACATCATATCTCCTAAAGTCTCAGCGGAGTGGAGTGGAGTCTATTGTTTTAATTAAGGTTTCTTAGTTAATTATCGCTAGATGGCGTTTTTCAACTTGATAGTTTCACTTTAGCGACATATTTGCTACTAGAACTTGTTTAAAAATTTATAGGTCAAGCCACTTATTTGGCTGATGCTGACGTTACTTTCTGAACATTCGCCAAAACTCTAACTGACTGTTCGTGTACTTTATCTTGTTACTAGCGTTTACCCGCGGCTTCGTAAGCGTAAACTATTCGATCTGGTAGTTACAATTGAAATTCCAGGATTTTATAAAATTCCCCTGGGAATTAACAAAATTTATGTCTTGGTCTTCATTAAGGTTGTGTTAAGAGCAATTGTACAAAATTTCATGACTCTAAACCTAGCGGCTGAAATTTAACATATTATCCCTATCCCGTCGGAATATCGTGATAAAAAGTAGCCTATGTTTTATTCCAGATGTCCAGCTAACTACGTACCAACTTTCATCCAAACGGGTCCAGCCGTTTTAGCGCGAAGGAGTAACAAACATACACACACACACACACACACACACACAGACACAAACTTTCGCATTTATAATATAAGTAGGAAGTAGGATAACAATATATGTCAGTTGGTATTGAGATGGCATGAAATTCTGGGCTAATAAATAACTAGTTAGTTACCTAACTATAACTGAAACATACTTTGTTCACCCGCGACCTAAGATAGCTACGTTTATGCAAGAAATGTAGCCACTCCACCTCCACGCAGTAAGAAAACACACAACCTACATAAACCCAACTATCACCCCCACTACACTGACCGACACGTTTCGAACTCAACCAGAGTTCATCCTCAGAGCAATACAACGAAACGTTGCACTTCGTCTGCGTATGATTTGTTTATCGCGCGCTTGTGAGAGCAATGCAATTTTTTTTTATTCGACTGGAGGGCAAACGAGCAAGTGGGTCTCCTGATGGTAAGAGATCACCACCGCCCATAAACATCTGCAACACCAGGGGTATTTCAGATGCGTTGCCAACCTAGAGGCCTAAGATGGGATACCTCAAGTGCCAGTAATTTCACCGGCTGTCTTACTCTCCACGCCGAAACACAACAGTGCAAGCACTGCTGCTTCACGGCAGGATTAGCGAGCAAGATGGTGGTAGCAATCCGGGCGGACCTTGCACAAGGTCCTACCACCTGCATTTTCTTCAACGTTTAAAGCCTTTACACAATACACCGTATCATGCCATGACCGTAATAGGAACGTGTCTGGAACGGAATGTCAAACGTATACATGACACTCGACGGCGACGGTTGATTACAAACGTGCCAGTGAGCATACTTTTCGATACAAAGAATATATTTTTCAATTGTAATGCTCGTAAAGTTCGTGTTTATGCTGGGTCTAGGCGACATAAAATGACTTTTTATGCTCTAGTGCATAAAGTAAAATCTTCGTCTAAGACCAAGGCAATTAGGTGTTCCTAAACAGCGACAAACCAAGAAGTTTCTTATTGAAAATACAAACTGAAATATAGATGCACAGAAAAAACAGAAAAATAAGACTATCACTGGGGAATCGAACCCAGGTCCTCGGTAATCCGTACCGCGTGCTATACCGCTACACCACTGATGGTCAACGGTACCGACACGAATTTCCCCTATGCACCTCATATCATATCAGTGATGGTCTTATTTTTCTGTTTTTTCTGTGTATCTATATTTCAGTTTGTATTTTCAAGTTAGGTTTTACGGGATGACCGTAATAGTAAAAATTTGGAATTGAAATAAAAAATACAAAAAGATTCCAAAAAAACAATCTTAATTTTCTTATTTTTAATTTATATAAAACTAAAAATCAATCAAATCAATCAATGTAGATCAATAAATAAAAAATATATAATTATATAGTAATGCATGAGCAATAAAAGGTACATAGTAAGTGAACAATTGTTTCCACTGTTGCTATTTCATTTCCTCGCCATCGAAGTAAAAAGCAGAGTGTAAAACTCGAGCATAAAACCCATTTTCCTCTCGACGTGTCTATCCACCCTCGCCGTACCGGCTCGGGTAAAATGACTCCTTTTATGCTCTTTTTGTACGATCTACTTTTTTGGTAGAGAACTTTATGTTGAAGGCATATAATATATTAACCAAACCACCCTGCAGCTCGATGAAAACTCAAATTAATCGGTATTGATATCTGCCAGCATTCCAATCAGCGATACTGTCATTTAGCTGTCCGGGTCGACACTATCGGCTGTATGACTAATTGACTTCGTGAAGGCGCCATTCTTGTCGAGTTATCAATTTGTGCAATTTTTTGTCTTGTTATATCTTCTGAGTCACGGAACATAACAAAAAAATACAAAAAATTTGACTGACCAGTTTGTAAATAATTTATTGAATCAGGCGTTACTTTGCGGAGGTCCGTATCAATGAACTAAAAGAATTTCTAGATCAGGTGTATACAAGCTCACTTGTAATGACTGCAGTAAAGTATAATATGTTGGTCAGACAAGTCGCAGTTTTAATGCTAGATTTAAAGAGCATGTTTCGGCATATAGGAATGAGCATCCTGATAAGTCGAATTTTGCCAAACATTTGTTTCCCAAATAAATAAATAAATTATTGTGGCAAGGGGTTTCGTCTCGATGTTTTAGAATGCATGGAGATAATTAGATACAACATTATGGGGTCTATTATTAATGAGCAAGTAAATTTAGTTTCATCTCCCTTGATTGGATCTAATTTCAGCAATGGTAGTTAATAAAACGTGCCTTGACGGTAAATAAATAAAAATCAAGGTAGTCTTGAAGGACGGTTAAAAAAATTAAAAAATTATGGGTAGTTTTGTTTTGTTTCATAAAATATATGTGGGTACTTGAGGAGTTACAGTGGCAAATTAAAACGGTGGTTGTGGTTCGTTAGTCTAACAGCTGGTAGCATGGTGTACGGTTGTGTCACTCTGAAGATGAGCTCTGGTTGAGTTCGAAACGCGTCAGTGTAGTGTGGTGGTGGTGGTGATAGATGGGTTTGTGTGATTTGTGTATGTTCTTACAGTGTGGAGGTGGAGGAACTGCATGAACACGCATATTTTGCATAAGCTTAGCTATCGTAAGGTCGCGGGTGAGCAAGGAGATTCTTTTAGTTCATTGGTAAAAAAGTTGATTCGCGCAGTTATAAGAAAGAACCTCTCCGTCATGTTTTATGGGTAATTTTTTTCGTGTGTTGATTTGATTCCATCCATTAGCTCGTATCATAATGCTGCGTTTCTACCAGAGACGTGCGAGGATGTATTGCAAGGAATGTATTTTCCATAAACCAATAAATAAATAAATATCATGGGACACTTGACACCAATTGACCTAGTCCCAAACTAAGCAAAGCTTGTACAATGGATACTAGGCAACGGATAAACATACTTATATAGATAAATGCATATTTAAATACATATTAAACACCAAAGACCCGAGAACAAACATTCGTATTATTCATACAAAAATCTGCCCCGGCCGGGAATCGAACCCACTTGGCCATTCGCTAACCACTTGGCCATCCGGTCGTCTAATAATAATAATAGAAACCCCTTCTTCTTCTTTTAGTTCATTGACCTGTTTATAATGTTCGTAAGATTCTTATAATTGTTGGGCCAAATTCTTCTATAATAACCAATAAGGCCGGAATTACAATTACAAGCAAAGTTATTCATATCCCTAAAGATCAGCGGCCCGTTTTTTAATAAGCTACGTTTGAGAACCCCTGACAATTATCCTGGTCTCGGCCCTGTTCTCTGTAATTGCATTATATACGAAACTTATTTTATTGTCCAGGAATAAATTTTAAACAAGATTATTCTTTATTTTTTTAGGGTACATGACCTAAAGTTGTAAGGCTATGTGTCTCGTGCCTGAACTCTACTAAAAAATGTCTTATTAATAAAAGCAGTTACCAAAATACTCGTTAGTGTATCAGCCAAGTTCGGGAATGGAAAAAAGCTGACAAACCAACCGTGGGTTTTATTACACGAACCATTTCGTGTACCTTTGAGCTCCCAATAACTTTAAATCTATACGCATGACTAATACACTTACAATTTCGCGAGCTTTATGAAACGGTCTTTTAATTGCCGAATCAAAAACCTCTTACTTAGTATTTACAAGATTTTGACGCCCAAAAATCACTACGTTTTCCACTGACTCACTCATCAAAGTTTTGACTACTTCCATTTTATTATTATTATATTTAGCCTATAACTGTGTCCCACTGCTGGGCAAAGGCCTCTCCTCTTGACTTCCACATCTCCCTATCCAGAGCTATATTTGGCCACTCACTCAATTCCGCGTCCAGGTCATCTCGCCATCTCCGCCTCGGCCTGCCTTGCCGTCGGTGCCCGTCATGTGGTACCCACCATGTGGCTTTGTGCGCCCATCTTTGTGGGTGCATCCGGCAGACATGCCCGGCCCAGTCCCACTTAAGTTTGGCGGTCGCTTTTCCAACATCAGCTATTCGAGTCTTGGAGCGCAATGTGGTGTTCCGGATACGGTCAGTCCTTTTTGCCCCTAATATGCTGCGCTCCATAGCTCGTTGGCAAATCTTCAGTCTGGATTTCTTATTCTCAGTCAAAGACCATGTTTGCGTACCGTAGGTCAGGACAGGCAATACACACATGTCAACGAGTTTGCGCTTCAGCGTTAAAGGAAGGTTACCCTTCATGTGTTCCTTCATGGACCAGTAGCTCTTCCAAGCATTTTCAATACGCCTTTCAATTTCTTTGTCTTTGTCTTCCATGTAATCTAGAAAATTAAAATTTGGCATCCAGCTAGATAACGACTTGTTTTTCAAAGCACGTCAGATCACAGGTATAGGTAAGCCAGTCAAGCATACTCATAAGCGTCATAATAGTTTATAAAATTATTTGTTATGTTATTTTATGACATGTTTTATAGTAAAAGGAGTAACAAAAACAATACAAAAACGCATGCATATATGCACATAAAATTCCGCATTCATAAAATTAATGAACTAAAATAATTTCCTTGCTCACCCGCGACCTTACGATAGCTAAGCTTATGCAAAATATGCGTGTTCATGCAGTTCCTCCACCTCCACACTGTAAGAACACACACAAATCACACAAACCCATCCATCACCTCCATCACACTACACTGACGCGTTTCGAACTCAAACAGAGCTCATCTTCAGAGTGACACAACCGTACACCATGCTACCAGTTGTTAGACTAACGAACCACAACCACCGTTTTAACTTGTCACTGTAACTCCCCAAATACCCACATACGTTTTATGAAACAAAACAAAACTACCCAAAATTATTAATAAATTTTTTAACCGTCCTTCAAAACTACCTTGATTTTTTATTTATTTACTGTCAAGGCATGTTTTATTAACTACCATTGCTGAAATTAGATCCAAGCCGTAGCAAGGGAGATGAAACTAAATTTACCTGCTCATTAATAATAGACCCCATACTGTTGTATCTAATTATCTCCATGCATTCTAAAACATCGAGACGAAACCCCTTGCCACACTTGTCTCGATGTTTTAGAATGCATGGAGATAATTAGATACAACAGTATGGGGTCTATTATTAATGAGCAGGTAAATTTAGTTTCATCTCCCTTGCTACGGCTTGGATCTAATTTCAGCAATGGTAGTTAATAAAACATGCCTTGACAGTAAATAAAAAAAATCAAGGTAGTTTTGAAGGACGGTTAAAAAATTTATTAATAATTTGTGGGTAGTTTTGTTTTGTTTCATAAAACGTATGTGGGTATTTGGGGAGTTACAGTGACAAGTTAAAACGGTGGTTGTGGTTCGTTAGTCTAACAACTGGTAGCATGGTGTACGGTTGTGTCACTCTGAAGATGAGCTCTGTTTGAGTTCGAAACGCGTCAGTGTAGTGTGGTGGTGGTGATGGATGGGTTTGTGTGATTTGTGTGTGTTCTTACAGTGTGGAGGTGGAGGAACTGCATGAACACGCATATTTTGCATAGGCTTAGCTATCGTAAGGTCGCGGGTGAGCAAGGAAATTATTTTAGTTCATTGATATGGACCTCCGCAAAGTAACGCCTGATTCAATAAATTATTCATAAAATTAATTTTATAAGTGTTTAACTAACAATCCATGGATCTGAGAAATAAAAAAAATAACAAAAAAAATCGAAGACTAAAAAATCTAAGAAAAATGCCGAGTGATAAACTTTAGAGGCTATACCTATATACCTATGCAATAGTACAGCAGGGCTACTACGAAACTCGAAACTCGAAGTTCGTGTCGTGCTGTCCCTTTCACTCTCGTATTAAATACTATAAGTGTCAGAGGGACCACACGACACGAACTTCGAGTTTCCAGTTTCGTAGTAGCCCTGCTGTATTATGATTAACTTGGCAAATGAGAGTACAATCAATTTCCTACGTCGACAAAAATACCTATAAGATGTTTTAGCTGCTTAACCATTCAACACCTGCATGGGTCAAGTGCCAAGATATGTGCCGGCAGTCAGCCAGCGTTGGACACTATAAATAAATAAATTTAATCAGGGAAAAGTTGTCCAACTACTTCGAAATACCGGGATCTCGCGGTATGTTTGCAATGCAAAAAGCTGTCACAGATCTGTTCACTCACGAAGGCGCGCCCCTCCACATTTCATAAACGTATCCGTACGACAAGTCTCTGTGTGCGTAGCTCGAACATGTCTTCAGTCGCAAGCGTACCGTCAGTCACGCACACTGAGACAGACAACGTGTAAGTACGAGATTTACTCGTGCACATTGATAATTGTTGTGAAGGGGCTTCGTCAGTGAACAGATCTGTATCAGTTTGATACCAACATAATTGTATTTTTATTATTATGAGAGGGGTCTCATAATAATAAAAATACAAATTTCCCCCCGGAAAACGAGAAAGCGGGAGATGGAAAATGATCAGTGTCGTCGACGTCTGTCTGTGACGTCGTAGCTTTTAAATGGATTGACCGATTTCGATGTATTTTTTACGTGAAAGCGAGTTACTTTATAGTGGTTCATAATTAGTAATTTTTAACTCTTGATTTCATTATCTTTTAAACAATAACTTAGGCCAATAGGGTTTTAGAGAAATTAACTTCATTTTGACCTGTTGAATATTTCTATTCCTCTGAAATTGACAGTTTTTAAAGCGCAACGGAATCATAATAATATTATTGTATGGATCCCTCAAACTGGGACCCCCATTTCCACGTTAATGTTTTTGATATGTTAACATTTACACATGTGTAGGTTCATTACCATAATATTGAATATATTATGTGCCCTGGATTTAATATTGTCCTTTGAATTCGCAAATCATGCAAATGGGAAATTGTCGGGTATGTTTTATAATGGCCCCTCTCTCAATTACTTTAAATTAAGCTAATAAATCATTTAAAGTCGTTATTGTCAACTTCGGATCAGAAAGCGAGAATCCCTCACTAGGGACATAGGGCTCGTAGAAGAGTTTTCCATTTGGCTCGATCTTGCGCGGTTTCTTCCAGCTCTTTCCAGCCGAGACTAATTGAGCCAGCCTCCCTCTCAACTGATCGCCTCCACGTGGTCCGAGGAGGTCCTGGACGTGTTCTGCCAGTAGATTGCCAACGGAGACTCTGCTTGGGCAGGTGATTATTCGACCCTCGAAGCGTGTGTCCAATCCATCGTCATTTCTTTGCCACAATGCAATGCAATGCAATGAAAATAAACAAAAACAAAACACCAGACTGCCTTAAAGTAAAAAAAACTGAAAAGGAAAAAAAAGTCTAGTGGTCTCGTTTTATTTTTATGAGGGGGGGTGGAGAAATCTAATAGTATACCTACTGCCGAGCTGGTCTCGGCAGCATGCCCGACTCATCTGGGAATCGCTCATCAGACGCCTGCGGACTAAACGCCACCAGACAGCGATGGGACAGTCTCAGAATTACAATTAACTGCTGCATCTTATGATTTACGCGTGCGAAGCCAAACACTAGTAAAAAAAAAAATTCACTTCTCATACCTACTCGTAAAGTTCGTGTTTATGCTGGATCTAGGCGGCATAAAACAACTTTTTATGCTCTAGTGCACAAAGTAAAATCTTCGTCTAAGACCAAGGTAATCAGGTGTAAACAGCCACAAATAAAAAAGTTTCTAGACACATTTTTCAATCAATATAGATTAATAAAACTAAAAATAAATAATTATATAATAATACGTGAAAAATAAAAGGTACATAGAGAGTGAACAATTTGTATCCACTGTTGCTATTCATTTCCACGCAATCTAAGCGAAAAGCAGAGTATGAAACTCGAGCTTTAAACCCATTTTCCCCTCGACGTGTCTATCCACCCTCGCCGTATCGGCTCGGGTGGCTATATGAACGTCTTAGATAAAATGGTTCGTTTTATGCACTACAGAATCTACAGAAAAGACCAAAGAAATAAAAATGCTGACATACGTTCAAAAACACAATTTGTGGAAAAAACATGGAGAGTTTTCGCTTCAAAAATCAGACAGGTAAGTTATTAGTAAAGCCCATGAATAAAGTGTTCTTGCCATTGTTTCTTGAATGAGAGGCACTCCTAGCGAGGTTACAGTGGTCCACTAATTGCCCTGTATGATGTAGACATATCGTTTTAGAACAAACTCAACTTTAGTCAGAATTCTCTGCACCCTTTAATTTACAACCGACTAGTAAGACAATCTTATTTTGAAGAATACTCTGTCTTCGAAGCTAAAAAGTCCCTTAACGATTAACATGACAAATGTATCCAATGTAGAAACGGAAAACATTATTAAGCACACTTATTAAACACGCCTGTACGCACACGCACACACACAATTTACAATTAAATACAATTATAATCTTTATGGTTTTATGTTTCTTGTAAAGAACTTTTGTTTGTTTTCAAAAATTCAAAAAATTCAAAATTCAAATGATTTATTCAGTAAATAGGCCGCAATGGGCACTTTTACACGTCATTTTTTAAACTACCAGACACGACAAAGGCCTAAGTAAATATTTTTACATCACACTTGCTCGTAAACAGTGTCGTAACATGCAGGCTACTTTGGTTGCAACCCCCCAAATAAAACCCTCGACCCTAATGTGCTTGTCATGAAACCCGTGGTCGGTAAATGAGTCATTGCCCGTACTAATTTTGTTGTCATGAAGCCCAAGGTCGGTAAATGAGTGTGATACTGCATGGGGGAGGAGGCTGGCGCTGCCAAGAGCGTAGTCAGCGGTATCGGCAATTTTTGAAAAAATATTAGTTTTTCTTTTACATAGATACAATTTTACTCAAATGTGATGAAAAACATTGTATGTCGCACGGGCGGTACTAGAATTACGAACATCGACTCATTAAAGCCCTCAGTCTACGACTTCCGGCTTCTAATAGACTCTCGTTCGTAACTCCTCATTTACCGCCCTTAAGACGCAATGTACTATTCTTTATTTTTTCTGTTTCCAATATCCGCTAATGTATTATTTTAGTGTTAGCCGTATTATTTACGTCACGGAACACTGAACACACCATTCTTCGTGTGGGAGTCAGCCTAAATTGTTAGTATTTCTATAATTTTCTTCATCTTTCGCTTCGTGGTCGCTACTCAAAGTCTTTGTGGTTGCAATTACACTCATCATCATCATCATCATCAGCCCGAAGACGTCCACTGCTGGACAAAGGCCTCCCCCTTAGAAGCCACAATGAACGACAACTTGCCACTTGCATCACCGGTTACACTATTCAAGCTTATTCAAAGTTCTAATCAATTTCTTTTAGATCTCACAAAGAGTTGAAAGACTAACACGAGGTGATTCCAAAGGTCATACCTGTTAACTGTTAAACCAACTTCGTTTCCTTGTATTATTGCGGGAACGTGAGGAATGAGGATTACCTGAAAAAAGAGAAAAAGACCAAATATTAGAAAAGTAGACGTATTGGATATTATAACACATTTTCTCAAACATGACATGAAATATTGACGTTGTGTTACAAATAATAGGCCGAGAAGTATCGCGCTGCAGGCACACACAAACACAAATACAAATAACTTTATTTCGCTTGAAATATGGTACAAGAGGTGTTAAATAAAAGACAATATTGGTTCACATATTTCACCATCATCTGGCATGCAAAATGTCATAAATTACAATGATTACTTTTTATATTACAATCAAAATGTCACCTGATTTACTCTAGCGGCCTGCAAAGAGATTTCATACAACCTTGCAGGCCGCTGGCCGGCAATGCGATCGTCTTTTGTTGAAACGCGCTCTGCGACACGCACGCGGCCCACGCCCAGCAACACCGCCCGCAGCCGCCCGCCGCCAGCAGCCAGCGCGACACGCGCGTACACAACACCGCGACCAGACTATCGTCCCGCCAGCTTCATTTCTTGTTTTTTTTTTTTTAAATTTTATTTCATGTAATGTTTGAGAAAAGCACTATACAAGCCTCGGCCGGAACCTGGGGTTGCCGGCCTCGCATCCCTCTATATCTGCTTGGCCGGCAACCCCCTACTTCCCGGCCTCTACAGTAATGTACTATTAGAATTTCACCTAGTACCTGTATAATAGTCAAAATGTCTCCAGTTTTGTATTTTGGCAATAATTTCACCATGGATATTTTAAATTTTAATTTCATTGAATAATTTTGAACTCCGGTACATTCGTAGTTATTTTTACCTACTTATAATTAATTTAGTACTTTTGTTATTTATTTCTAATTTAATGACATTAGTAATTACAAGATATTATAGTCAAACCGCAAAAAAAAACTTAAAAAAAAAAACAAATACTTGAGCACTCAATACTAAATTAAACCTAAACAGCGGCAGGTGCCCAACAAGCTGGCAGCATTCCCTCGTTGACTAGCGATGGCAATTCGTTGAGAATAGTTATTTGTGTCACAAGGGAGCAAAATGGTGTATTTACGGCGAGGGCGTACATGTAGAATGTAGCGAAGGATTCTACAGTAGAATCCTGAGCGTAGCGAAGGATTCTAAGTAAGTAGAATCCTGAGCGTAATGAGGGATTCAAGTGTTAACGCCCAAGATGAAAATAATTTTGCTCCCGAGTGGCTCACACAACTTTTCAAACCGAGCATTAAGAAACTTGAAAAAAAAATTAAAATATTATTAAAGAACAACCAGCATAGAAAATGGCGTGGCTTTACTATTATCAACTTCAATGGCATTTGCAATAAAACACTTAGAAAAGCCTTGAACAGAAAAGTTGCACTTTGCTCCCTCTCGTCAGGGAGAAAAAGTTACTTTTCTGAAGGAGAGGTGTGAAAAGATAATTACTTAGTAATTTTCAAAGTACGCGAGAACTAACGACGTTAAACAGCTGTTCCACAATGTACTAAGTTTTTGCGATAACAACAGTTTAACTATAAAACTCCCAACTCTAAAACTTCTTAAATACGTACAAATTGTCTGCACCCTAAGCCGATTACAGCTCAATATAAAGTCCATTTGGACTGGAGCAAACTAACTGTAAGCCTTAACTTAACTGTAAGCCTTGTAGTCTGCGGTCAGCACTGGGACGATGTTTTCAAGTTGCAGTTTCGATTTAAACTAGCAAACTTACGTAAAGTTTTCGCATTGAGGATTTATTAGAAGGTTGATGCTATTTACCACGTTTCACGAGAATGGCAGTTAACTTTAATACAATTCCCGGCCGGGGCAGATATTTGTATGAATAATACGAATGTTTGTTCTCGGGTCTTGTATGTTTAATATGTATTTAAGTATGTTTATCCGTTTACAAGTATTTATAGTAGCTTTGCTTAGTTTGGAACTAGGTCAATGGGTGTCAAGTGTCCCATGATATTTATTTATTTTATTAAAATAAATAAAAGATATATAAGTAACTAATTGTCATAGGATGATTTAGTTACCAATTGATCTAGGCCCAAACGACAGAATATAATTATAATAGTACTGACGTACAGAATGGCCACGCTCCGGCCCGCACCGGTTCGAGTTACCCCACCCCTCAAGCGCAGATTGCAGGAAAACCGCAGGAAAGCAGTCGGGTGCGCAACGCGATGTGTGTCGGTCGCACCGTCGCACGGCACTAAGTTCGGGAGCAATAACTTTTGCGAAATGGTGATAAACTGTGCCTTGTATGGGTGTTTGTCAACAGCCAAAGATAAGAAAAGGAGTTTTTTTCGATTTCCGAAGGACGAAAAAAAGGTAGGTAAGGTACCTAACCAACTTTAAATTAGCAACATGTACAATGTACTTAGGTATTAGGTAACTGAGGAAAACATCAATACCTAGGTTTTAAAGTGTGTACCTATAATGGTGACCTGTCGTTTCGCCGAGTTTCATTACGCAGATTTTCGTTTCGCAGACAACTATTGGCAGATTTTTCTTTTGGCTGAGCAACGTTTGGTGTAATTTCGTTACGCCTATTATTCGTTTCGCCGAGTAGTCGGCAGTAAGAATAGCAATAAGCAGATTTACGTTTAGTAGATTGTTTGTTTCATAATTGTTTCAGTAAACCGAGCAACTGTTCGTCGAGACACAATAAGCAGAGTTATCACATGGCATTCATATTAATAAGTAGATTTAATGTTCAGTCGATTTTGTTTCGTAATATGCGTAGATAAAATCGGCCAAACGACAGGTAGGATTTTACTGAGTTGACTATATAAATATACTAGCTTTTATCAAAAAGGAGTTAGGTGCGACGACGAGCGTCAGCGAGGAGGAGTGTTAGGTAGATTGCGACCAACACCGCACGAGCCGAGCGAGCGAAGCGAGCGTGCCGCGGCAGCGGCCGGCGAAGTGCCAGAACCGAACTGCTAGCATCGCGACATTGTTTGTTTAGACTCCAATACAAAATAAATACAAATGATGGTCAAAAATACGTTTATTACTTGCGTTATATGTTTAAAACTTGTGAGGGTAGATAAGAAAATCATAAAGAATGCGCGGTCAGCACGGCGTGTAAAAATGCCAATAACGCCATAGTGTAATCCACACATATTCGCGGTATTGAATGCCATTCCCCATGCGAAACGAAAAGATGCGAAAAGTTGATATGCGCACTGAATAGTTCAACCGTTACAAAAGCGAAATGTTGTTCGACCAAATGTGCAAAATGTGTAGTGATTAATAGGCTAAACGAATTTCTGTTAATAGCTGTTCGGCTTACTGACTCATATGCCAAGTAAATAGTCTGCTAAAGGTTGAGTTACGAAACGTTAGTCTGCGAAACAATACATCTGCGTACAAATTCATCGGCGTACCGTTACTCGGCGAAACGTTGTCTGCCAATCAATAATCTGCCTAAAAATAGTCGGCGAATCATTAGGTAACCACCTATAATGTATAAATAGACGTCTTATATTAGTAGGTAGGTATTTGTAAAATTGATTTGTTAATTCTCTCCTATCAATAGACCAATATATATCTTAACTACACACACTATACTAATTATATAACAAATTGTCTAAAAGTGTCGCGATTAATACATGAAATAACTAATTAGGTACCAAATAATTCGTTCAAGTTTGTAGTCATATATTTACTGCAATGTAAAATAATAATGCTTAAATACATAGACAGACACATTTATGTAGGTTTAAATAAAAATATATGATTAACGATTACATTTATTTACACATCTAAGCCATACCTACATACCCTATAGTACTAGGGTTTTGCGATAGTCAGCCCTGTGTGTCTTACGCACACATTGACGCGTGTACAGACGTCGTCGTGCCTATGTAGATTCAAGAACGCGTATTTTGTACGGCGTGACCGCCCTGTGCCCAAACTAAGATAACTTGTACTATGTGTGATTTACTTCTTATATATCATATTAATGTTATATAAGAAGTTATTACTTAGGTGTTATAAGTGGTATACCTTATGTTATGTATGTTATATAATATTTATTTAGCCCGTGAACATGTTATTTCTTATGAAATTATATAAAACTGTTATACTAATCGAACGTTATACTTAATGAAATTATAGTTTTTTTTTTTATTCGACTGAATGGCAAACGAGCAAGTGTTTCATGTTAAACATAATGTAATTATACATAATGAACGTTTATAAAATGATATTATAAACTTGGAACGCAACCATGTTAGAGATGCGGTAACCTAGTATTATGTATATATTAAGTAGATATGTGTTTTTAATATTATGAATTGTTAATTGTTCGTAAGAAGTATTGCTGCATGTGAAACTGTAGCTATTTGTATGCCTTATGACGCAACATAGTGTTACTGAAAGTTACCTGTCATTATATCCACCTGTTTTCACCTATGTTTGACAAATTAACGCATTTGAATTTGAATTTGATCCCTTTCGCCTTTGTACATCTCTTTATCTTGTTAACTGTAATTTTCATATGTTTTATGTACAATAAAGAGTTACAATACAATGCAATACAATATTTTTACACACAGACAAATACATAGGTAACCTAAATAAGTATATTAAAAATTCAAGAGTAAAAAGCAAACATTTCATACATGATAACTAGGATCGAACCCGAACGCTCAACACAGTAATGCGGCCTGATTATCGGTAAAAAAAGAATTTCGTTTCGTCTAACTCTTATCTCATCAAATTTTCGTTTCACTGAATTTTCGCTTCGTCGAATTTTTATACAAAGTTTTTTTTTACATACAAAGACTTGCCAAGCTGAATAGCGGCCGATAACCTTTATCCGATTCTACCAAACACCCGCCATTATTTCATTACACTAAGCAGAAATTATTAGTAGAACTGCAGCTCTGAGATAAACTTCCACATCCTCTTGTAATAAATCACAGGAGCACGTCCATTCTTCATTATTATCACCTTTTATTAATCAAAAGTTAATGGTGCATCATTGACCTATTTTCCCGGTAGTTAAAAGTCAAGGGAGATTTTAATAAGGAATATAAATGTGAAAGATTTAGACGTCATTAGTAGATAATTGGTGGCGGGAAATTTAATAATTATGGAACCTAAAATTGAGGCGGGGCTTGAATTGGTTAAGGGAGAAATTAGAGGCTAGGGTGGGCTTTCATAGAAACAAAGAGCACGCGCAGAAATGTCCGTTACAATCATCATCATCATCATCATCATCATCATCATGCTAGTATTCATACGTCCCAATGCTTGGCACAGGCCTCCTCAGTGTAGTTCCCACGCGGGCTCAGTGAGAGCATATCGGGCACACCCAAGATAGGATTCCGTAGCCATTACAAAAAATCAAACTAAGTAATATTTTTCTAAGGATTTCGTATTGTGTACGGAATCTTCCAAGTTTACGTATATTTTATACCTTAGGCTGCTATTTACTCTTAAACTACTACTAATTCTCAAGCAATCTTATCCGTTATAATTTTCCTTGTAAATTTGTTATATTGACTGCCATCTTGATTTTTTTCAAATTTTTCCACCCAACAGTATTGATTGTAGAGGGAGGGGGACGCTCGACTTTAATGAAAATTTGCACTTTAAAGTTGAATATTTCGCAAACAGATCACTGAATCAAAAAATTGCAAAGGCAATCCCGCAATGGTTTTAAAAAACCTATCTAAAAATACCACACACTATAGGGTTAGTCGAGAAAAAAAATCACCCCCACTTTACGCCTATGGGAGGTACCCTAAAATATATTTTTTATTTTTTTGTTTTACCACTGTGTCGGCATAACTGATATGTACATTCATGCCAAATGAGCATAGCCGCGGACAGACAGACAGACAGACGGACTGACAAGGCGGAACTATAAGGCTTCCTAGTTGACTACGGAACCCTAAAAATGGTAATCTTTTCAGCGAAGGAAAGCATTTTGGGGAAATCTGAATGCGCCTGTGATTTATCATTCAATGGTGTGACTTAATTTTCCAATCCGTACTAGACTGGCGGGGAACTATAAATCAATCCTCTCATGTTTCGAGGAGGCCTGTGCCCAGTAATTCAACATATTTAAGCCAAAGATGACGATGATAGTGGCATATTGTCCTATTTTTAAGGGCCTCTAAATATCTTTTTACATGGTAATCGATACCCAAACTTTGTAAAGAATTTTACTGGATTTTTGAACGTTAATTGCTCGTTAGTAAGCGGATAACGGATGATTAACTTGTAAAACGTCGCAGTACAGGCATCATTAATTTTGTTATTATGGAAGTTTTCATGGCAATTTGTCCGCTGGTTATGACTAGACAAGTTTAATTCAGTGGCTTTGCTCTAGTAAGTTTAATAAAAAGTGTACCTTTTTCTTTCAAAATGTAATTTTTTCATTCAAATTTTGTGTCCCGTGGGAATTTCCAAAAATTAAATCGTAGACGTTACATTAAAAACCCGATTTTATCCCTATCCTGTGGGAATATCGGAATAAAACGTAGCCTATGTTTTATTCCGGATGTCCAGCTATCTACATACCAAATTTCATCCAAATCCGTCCAGCCGTTTTAGCGTGAATGAGTAACAAACATACTCACTCACTCACTCACTCACTCACTCACTCACAAACTTTCACATTATTATGATATTATATAGTAGGATTCAAGTTGTAAACAATGTTACAGAACAAAATTTGCGAGTAGAACCTTGCATTTAGGCTCCATTTCCACCAGAGATGTGCGAGAATGTGTTGCGAGGAATATCACGGGACAATCCACACCAATTGACCTAGTCCCAAGGTAAGCTTATCAAAGCTTGTGTTATGGGTACTAAGCAAGGGATAAATATAATTATATAGATAGATACATACTTAAATACATATTAAACACCCAAGACCCGAGAACAAACATTCGTATTTTTCATACAAATATCTGCCCCGACACGGGAATCGAACCCGGGACCTCAAGCTTCTTAGTCCTAGGTACTCTAACATCTAGGCCATCTGGTCGTCAAAATTTTTCAATGAATTTTTCAATTTTTCATGAAATTTTTCAATTTTTCATGAATCAATAGAAAGAGATGTGCTGTGCGCGGATAGGTATGAAGCGTTCCCATTGGTTAACTGAAAACCAAATTCGCCAAATTTCGCATACTTTGGTTATTAATACTGTTATGTTTGTCCGCATCATCGTCTGTCACAATTTTTTTCCCCAAGCTTAAATTTTTCTGAAATTTTGATGGTCATCCTACTAATATTATAAATGTGAGAGTTTGTGAGTCAGTGAGTATGTTTGTTACTTCTTCACGCTGAAACGGCTAAACGGGTTTGGTTGGATGAAATTTGGCAAAAAGTTACTTTATAACCTGGATTAAAACATAGGATACTTTTTATCCTGATATTCCCACGGGAGAGGGATAAAATCTCTAAATAACAACCGCTAGGCTTAGAGTCATGAAATTTGGTATGTAGGTAGCTGGACGTCTAATAAATAACACATAATTAAGCTATTTTTTATCCCGATGTTCCCACGGGATAGAAATAAAATCTCGAACTAATAACCGCTGTTTTAAGAGTCATGACATTTGGTATGTAGATAGCTGGACATCTGGAATAACATATAGGTTACTTTTTATCCCCATATTCCCACGGGATAGGGATAAAATCTCGAAATAACAACCGCTGGGTTTAAAGTCATGAAATTTGGCATGGGTGTTTTAATTTAACGTCAATGAAAACCACGATGTAATTTTAGGGGATTCCCACGAGAATTTAATAAAATCCCGGAATTTCAATTCAACTGCTGTATCTAATGATTTACGCGTGCGAAGCCGCGGGTAAACGCTAGTCCTATATAAAAACTATAGGTTAGTTTATATTTGTTTTGAAACAATTCTGAACAATTAGTGGATTTCGAGAAAAAGAGTGTCACAACGATCATTCTGTCAAACATTACATTGGGACTTTTAATAAGTATGCGAGCCTATATGGATCCCTCGCAACACATCCTCGCACATCGCTTTGGTGGACACACACCCTTATCCTACGGGCGGAGGCAGCCTGTATCCATACTACATTTTACCTTTAAACGAGCAGTTCTTGTATATATATATTTACATATATATAATCAGAATCTCGGAAACGGCTGGGGGTTTTCGGGGATTTCGATCTCACCATCCCAGCCTATATACGTCCCACTGCTGGGCACAGGCCTCCTCTCAGAACAAGAGGGCTTGGGCCTTAGTTCCCACGCGGGCCTAGTGCGGATTGGGAACTTTAACCATTGAATTGCTTCGCAGGTTTGTGCTGGTTTCCTCACGATGTTTTCCTTCACCGAAAAGCTCGTGGTAAATTTCAAATTTAATTCCACACATGAATTTCGAAAAACTCAGAGGTGCGGAGCCGGGGTTTGAACCCACGACCCTCTGTTTGAGAGGCGATAGGTCAAACCACTAGGCCACCACGGCTTTACGGCACGGCGGGATTTCGATCTATCTTGGTCTTATCTCTGGGAAAACGTTTATTGTCGAGTTTTAGCTCGGTCGCCCAGGTACTATTACTTAAAGCAAGGTGTTCTTTGGCATTCTCTGCATGACACAAAAGCATTGGGTACAAAAGGAAACGGGTTAAACGCATTGCGTCAGACGCTAGCGTTAACGCATTGTCATAAACTAAAAGACGGCACTTCGCACGAAATCGTTAATTTGAGTCCCTGAAATATTTCGCTTTGTTTGAAGTTATTTTAGATTTATTGAATTGATCGGGATTGTTTTGGAAACAGTCGCGGCGGTTCAATATTATTCTATAATCACATCCATACTAATATTATAAATGCGGAAGTGTGTGTGTTTGTATGTTTGTCCGTCTTTCACGTCGAAACGGAGCTACCGATCGACGTGATTTTTGGCATAGATATAGTTTATGGGCCAGAGAGTGACATATGCTTTTTTATCCCGGAAAAAATGCACAGTTCCCGAGGGAACAGCGCGTGATAGCCGAATCCATATATAATAATAATAAATAAATAAATGTGAATGTTTGGATAGAAAGTTACTCAATTACTTACAAAAATGTGTACTTAGATGTATAATACCCTGTGTTATAAAAATATCCGTAAACCGGAAAGAGGGTAAAATGGTCCCTTATAAAAAAGTCAATTTAAAATATACTAAAACAGTAGTACCACTTACATTTTTTTATTTAGTGACCCGCATATTCGTTTGCTCCCTCTTACATAAAAAAAACTCTGTTTCAGTAGAATAAACAACGCAGAATGTTTATTCAGTGTGTTACCGGCAGTCAGGCTTGTTTTAAGGGAGGTTAAAGTAACGTATCTCTGTAACTTAACCATGACATTAATTTATTATATCTTTAGCGATTCAGCGGGGCAACGCGGCAAGTATTTATGGTACGTTTGGGTCTGGATTGCATCGGTCCGGGGATTGCTTAGGGGTTTAGGTTAAGTTAGGTTAGACTAATAAAGGTAAAGGTTTAAAGGTATAAGTTCGCCTTTGTACATATATTTTTCATTGTTTGTCATCTGTGTTTGTTTACTGTATAAAACTATATAATTTTGTTAGAAAGTTAACAGTCTGAATTTTAGTTTATTAATTTTAATGTAATTTGTATGATATCTTACTATAATTCGAGAGTAATTGATTTTAATGTTTACCAACAAAATGGATATATATTCTGAATAAATAAATATTATTATTATTATTCATTAAATTAATGTCATGGTTAAGATTCAGAAATACGTTACTTTAATCTCCCTTAAAAAAAGCCTGACTACCGGTAACACACTGTATTCAGAATACGTTACTTTAACCTCACTTAAAACAAGCCTGACTGCCGGTAACACACTGTATACAGAAATACGTTACTTTAACCTCCCTTAAAACAAACCTGACTGCCGGTAACACACTGTATACAGAAATACGTTACTTTAACCTCCCTTAAAAAATCCTGACTGCCGGTAACACACTGTATACAGAAATACGTTACTTTAACCTCCCTTAAAACAAGCCTGACTGCCGGTAACACACTGTATACAGAAATACGTTACTTTAACCTCCCTTAAAAAAAGTCTTAATGCCGGTAACACACTGTATAAAGAAATACTTCAATTCAAAATTTTTCCCTATCCAAATTCAAATTCAAATGATTTATTCAGTAAATAGGCCGCAATGGGCACTTATACACGTCATTTTTTTAAACTACCAGCGCTTTCGGAAAGACCATCATTGCCAAGAAGAATGCGCCGCAAGAAACTACGTTACTTTAACCTCCCTTAAAAAAAATCCTGGCTGCCGGTAACACACTGTACACATTTTTACTTAATATCCGTGGAACGATAAAGAGTCTTAGAATAATATTAAGTATTACCCCACAGTATTACCGCCTGTTATGATCTATTCTAACTTTAATTCTATGACATGCCAGCTTTAGTGTTGACAATATTTTCCGCTATAATAACCCCACTAATATCAAAAACGCGAAAGTTTGTAAGTCTCTTTGTTTGTTTTTATTTGTTACTTCATCACGTCAAGCCCTGAACCGATTTAGATGCCACGGTATACAGATAGTTTGAGTTCAAGAGAACATAGATAAGGATAGTTTTTTTCCCGAAAAATTGCACTGTTCGCGCGGGATAGCGATAAACGAATTCTACGCGAAGAGAGTCGCGGGTAACGGATAGTTTATTATTATTATTTGCGGGTTATATTGCAACACGTTGTAAAAAATACTCATAAAAAAACCGGCCAAGCCATTACGAAAAAAATAAGTGATATTTTTCTAAGGATTTTGTATTTTATACGGAATCTTCAAGTTTAGGTATATTTTATACCTTAGGCTGCTATTTACTCTTAAACTGCTAATAATTATAGTTTTCCTTGAAAGTTGAAATATACTAGGTACCATCCTGAATTTTTTCAAAATTTTCCACCAACCGGTTTAGATTATAGAGGGGGGGGGGACGCTCGATATTCATGAAAATTTGCACTTTAAAGTTGAATATTTCGCAAACAAATCACTGAATCGAAAGATCGTCTTAGCAAACCCCTAATGGTTTTAATAGACCTATCCAATAATACCCCATACTATAGGGTTGGATGAGAAAAAAAATCACCCTCACTTTACGTCTATGTGAGGTACCCTAAAAATTTTTTTTTTGAATTTTTTATTGTACCATTTTGTCGGCATACTTTACATATATATCCGTGCAAAATTACAGCTTTCTAGCATTGATAGTCGCTGAGCAAAGCCGCGGACGGACGGACAGACAGACAGATAGACAGACATGGTGAAACTATAAGGGTTCCGTTTTTGCCATTTTGGCTCCGGAACCCTAAAAAGAGAAAACCAGATAATAAAATTGAACAGCTAACTTCATTATTATACTACAGACAGTGGTTATTCAAGGTTCAACTTGTACACAGCATGTTTTATTTCACAACCTCGTACAAATAGAACGTCTTGCGGTACAACGGCAACGGTTCCAGCAAATTGGACAGCCTGTATATGCCCCCTATTGTACCCGATTCTTCAGAACGTGGAGCTTTATACTGAAGCTTTGGAGTACCTAAAGCTTTGTGGCCAGCAGAATAACGAATAAGGTTACGTGAAACAAGCTTATGTCTTGTGTGGTTTTCAAGATTTGGTACCGGTACCGAAATACCGATGCGAAAGTAGGTATACTTTAACAGTCCAATTTTATATTTCCAAAAAAAGGCAGCACTGGGAATCGAACCCAGGTCCTCAGCAATCCGTGCTGCGTCCTATAAACCCCTACACCACGGCTGGACAGGAATCTAGACACGAATTTGTTAGTTTTTTTTTTTTTTTTTGCTTTGTAGCGTCATCTTTTGTCTGGGTGCGCGGTCATGACATAAACAAAGCTGAGATCACCGCAGTCGCGATCGTGTGCCTTCATTGTTTGCGTTATTGCGTTCCTGTACGCTGTTCGAGGAGCGATCAAAGGCTGCGGTGGCAGCAAACAGTGGCCGCAGTACCGGCGCAGGCGATTTACTCCCAGCATGTTAAGTAGGAATGATAACAACATCTGAAACGTGTAGGATGGACTGTAAAACTAAAAGCAAACGTACCTAATAATGACAAAGATAAAGTATAATAATTATTGACTTTCACAACACAACCAAAGCAAAACGAACAAAGATAACAGCTAAAACAAGAATGACTATACAAAAAATAACTAAGTATATAAAAACAGTAAAAAAAGTATTATTGCAGATGTTTATGGGCGGTGGTGATCTCTTACCATCAGGAGACCCACTTGCTCGTTAGCCATCCAGTCGAATAAAAAAAAACGCTCTTATTCTCTCTGTCCGTCGCTACAAGAGGGGCTACTACGAAATTTTTAAATCGAAGTTCATGTCGTACCGTCTCTCTCACTCTCGTATTAATTAATAATATAAGCGGCAGCGGGACCGCAAGATACGAAGTTCGAATTTTGCACTACGTAGTATAGGCTCTGCAGGGCTACTGCGAAACTCGAAACTCGAAGTTCGTGTCGTGCGGTCCCTCTGACACTTATACTATTTAATACGAGAGCGAGAGGGACGGTACGATACGAACTTCGATTTTCGAATTTCGGAGTAGGCCCTCTGTCACGAAACGCGTTTCGTTTTACACTAGGTCAAAATGTCCCACGCTGTTCGAGGCACTGTGCTACCCGCATCGTTTGAGCGTATTTGCGTTATATCGGGATGTTCGAGGCACAGCTTGAGGGAACGTCTGTTTAGAAAGAGTTGAGTGATTGCTCCTGGATTGACGCGATATTAGGTTATTGATACCGGTGTACTTACGTTAAAGTTTACTTGTAAACTGTACTTGTTTACTTGTAGCTTTTATAAACGAGGTTATAATTTAACTAGCCCTGGTGTGTTTATTAAATAATAATAAAGATTACTAACTAAGTATATTAAATACTGTAATGCTATTTTCTTTGATTTATAATAGACAGTTCTATTTTTATTTTATATTTGTGCGTGTATTTGTGTTTGTCCTCTAACACCTAAGTCGTCTAAGTACAAAATAAAAAAAGACGCGAATTGAGATTGTCTTAACATACTAATGGTTTTTTCTGTATTAAAAAAAAACAGTAAAAAAAAAACAATTTTCTCCGCAAGAAAACTCGCTTTCACGTAAAAAGACCGTTTAAATGCTACAATGCCACCTACATTGGCGTCAAATTTATAACACCCTTTTTTGCGTCGTGGTGGACATTTTCTCCCTTATCCTCGTACACTGTCTAGTTCTACTCTTTCTGGGCATCTTGCTCGCTAATCCTGCCGTGAAGCAGCAGTGCTTGCATTGTTGTGTTTCGGCGTGGAGAGTAAGACAGCCGGTGAAATTACTGGCACGTGAGGTATCCCATCTTAGGCCTCTAGGTTGGCAACGCGTCTGCAATACCCCTAGTGTTGCAGATGTTTATGAGCGGTGGTGATCTCTTACCATCAGGAGACCCACTTGCTCGTTTGCCATCCAGTCGTATAAAAAAAAAAAAGAAAGTGAACACCTACAAATTAATCAAATCGTCTTCAGGCCTTAAATTAGCACGCCGGGCCGTTATTACAAATGTCCTAAAAATATCTTGAGCACGATGAAGAAGAACCTTATCATCGTTGTTCTTGTAAGGAACCCTTCGATAACTGGAGATCACTGGTCCTAGGTGTCTATTAGGATAGCCCCGTGGTCCTTGGCATTGCACTCTCTCACTCACCTTGGTCTGCCCTCTGGCGCCTGCTGTCGGTTATATTGGCACAGATTCCAAATCGCCACACACACACACACACACACCAATGTCCAAAATGTATGTAAAATGTATCCCGAAAACCGAATCAATATCTCGGAAGGAAGTCCAGTCAATTGGAGTAAAAGGTCAGCACACACCAATAAACCGTGCGATCCGTATGTTCGTCTGCCTCGAACTGGTGCTACCTCTTCTTCCGCCGACCGACCGTAGTATTGTGACTTACCCTCATGTTAAAAGATTACAATGCCCGAACCCTACCCCCCGTACCCCCCACCCCCGCCGTACTACCCTACTTATAAATGCGAAAGTTTCTAAGTATGCGTGTAAATGCTAGTTAATCCTTCACGCTAAACCGGTTAGATAGATTTCTATGACATCTGGCCCTATACTACGAAATGCAAAATTCGAACTTCGTATCTTACCGTCCCGCCGATGCTTATATTATTTAATACGAGAGTGAGAGGGACGGTACGATACGAACTTCGATTTTCAATTTTGTGGTAACCCCCCTGGTATGAAGATTGTTGAACATCCTGGGATAACAATAGAATAGTTTTTATTTTAGAAAATTTCAAAATTCCCGCGAGATCTTCTCTCTTTTTTCGAGAGTTCTTGCTCGCTAATCCTGCCGTGAAGCAGCAGTGCTTGCACTGTTGTGTTTCGGCGTGGAGAGTAAGACAGCCGGTGAAATTACTGGCACTTGAGGTATCCCATCTTAGGCCTCTAGGTTGGCAACGCATCTGCAATACCCCTGGTGTTGCAGATGTTTATGGGCGGTGGTGATCTCTTACCATCAGGAGACCCACTTGTTCGTTTGCCATCCAGTCAAATAAAAAATTAAAAAAAGATAGAAATAAACTTATTCTTCGCATGCAAAGTTACGGGCATATTGACTGACTCTTGGTTTAAAGCATGTATAATGTCATCTACATATAAGCCGATTAAACGACTTTAATAAACGAACCTCTCCTTAAAATAAACAGTATTGGATAACCGGTTCACGGTATATTTACCAGCGCATTACACTCGTTTTCTCCATAATCGGGTAAAGATGAGTCTTTTATGTCTTTTGTACAATTCCTTCGTGTTTCCGAGTAACATTACTTTCACCCCATTGGGCAAAGGAAAATATATCAAAGGACAGCGGCCATTAAGCGATTATTTTAAGTCGGGAAAATACAGTTTTAAAAGTGTTTACGCGAATTTTTTTAAGCCGGCTACGATGTGATTTTGCGCGGACATTTTGCATTTGGCAACGTACCTATGTTTTTTTGTGTTTTTAGGACTTTATACCTCAAAAGAAAAAAACCGGCGAAGAGCGCGTGGGGCACGCCTGAAGTAGGGTTCCGTATCCATTACGAAAAAAATAAGTAATATTTTTCTAAGGATTTCGTATTTTGTACGGAATATTCCAAGTTTAGGTATATTTTATACCTTAGGCTGCTATTTACTCTTAAACTACTAATAATTCTCAAGAAAACTTAACCGTTATAGTTTTCCTTGTAAGTTTGATATGTGTCCGACACGCTCTTGGCCGGTTTTAAAAGTAATAAATTATTATTATTATGCAAGAAATGTGTGTTAATGCAATTTCTCCGCCTCTACACTGTAAGAACACTCACAAATCACACAAACCCAACAAGTTTAACTACAACACATCCTAACTGCACTGGTGGAAACGCAGCTTAAGGCGAGGTGTTGTTGAAATTGTATTGTATTTTATCAAAAATAAACATTTTCTATTCTATTCATCTTTTTCTCCCAAAATTTCTCAGTTCGAGATCAACGAAGGTTATTTCTCAAAATAAATTTCGCTCATCTTAAAAAAAACAATTGATATTTTTTTTAGGAAAATAAATGTAATTCGTTTCTAAGCTCGGATTATGTTTCTTTGAAACTAAGCCTACAATTCCCGTTTGATGGAAGAAAAAATCTTAAAGCATTTTCTTAAATGTTTTTGTTAACGTTATGGAAAACCAAATTGCTACAAATAATACAAGACCGGTCTGAGTGGAGAGCCTTGGGGGAGGCCTATGTCCAGCAGTGGACGTCTTTCGGCTGACATGATGATGATGACAAAAATTAAGTAACAAACTGACATGGAAAAGACGAGTGAGTGTAGTCATGACCACGACCACTGCAATGTGGTCGAAACGTCAAGGTAAATACATATTACTAGCGTGATGTTCCGTTTTTGATATTTAACTAAAAATTATGGGATGTCAACATGACATCAGTAGCAACAAAGGTTCTCATGTTCCCCAAAAAACACGATTTGACAAAAAAAAGTCCGAACTAAGATCGGTCGTCCAGGTACTAGATATAAATATAACACCACACACAAAACATCGTTGCTTCCCGTACCGAAGCCCCATGCCTACCTTCTAGGGATCGCACGCAGGGAAAGGTATCTTATAAATTCATGAAAGGGGAGCATCATATTTCGCCTTGTCTATTTAGCAGGAAACCATTATATATCTCTTTGCGTGACATTGTACGCGTAAATTGATATAAAACGTCGCACACGCAGGATGGTACGAGTTATAAGCTGAGGGGCTACTACGAAATTCTAAAATCGAAGTTCGTGTCGTTCCATCCCTCTCGCTCTTGTTTTAAATAATATTAGTGTCAGCGGGAAGGCAAGACACAAAGTTCGAATTTTGCACTTGGTACAGGGTCTGCCTCTTGAGTCCCGTCTTTTTCTAACTGAGGTAAGTAGTGCTTAAAATCTGATGCCAGTCATTAGTTTTGCAAATTAGTCACTTATTTAAGCATGTTCAGAGTTCTGTATTAATTGAATAATTTCGCTTCCGTCTATAATAAAATAACATTAAAAACAATAACGTCGTAGTAAAAGTACTAGTGTAGTCTTTATTTTTCACCGATTACTCAGTCAATTGTGGACCGATTTTCAAAATTCTTTTTTTATTCGAAAAGGTACTCTTCTGAGGTGGTCCCATCCCATTGTCACCAAATCAAGATCTGATGATGGGATCCTTCGGAAATCGAGGGCAAACCTCAAATTTTATAGGCACACCTATGGCGATTTTGGCATTTTTAGCATTAAGTAGGTACCTACTAGCTCGAATTCGGTGACTCAGTATGACCCAGCAGGATGGGTTGAAACCCATAGTATGTAGGTGAGGTAGACGACTATTGTTCCATTCCTGCTGGCTCGTGCTGATTCACCGACCTCGAGCTAGTAGGTACCTACCTAGAAAAATATTTTCAAGGGTTTTGTAGTCGGTTCTATTTTTTGTTATTTTTTTATTTTTTTGGAGACGGTTTTACTTTTTTGTTAAAAAAATTTAAAAAAGAAAACACGGATAGGTTACAAACAGAAAAGTACTTTACTTTAGGTACCCCATCTTAGGCCTCTAGGTTGGCAACGCATCTGCAATCCCCCTGGTGTTGCAGGTGTCTATGGGCGGTGGTGATCTCATACCATCAGGAGACTCACTTGCTCGTTTGTCATCCAGTCGAATAAAAAAAAGTACAAAGGCGGACTTATCCCTGAACTCAAATGCATTTTTTTTTAGAAGAGCGTTTTCAAATCTTAACATTTTTGATATATTCATGTTTTCCTATTAATATTACAAATGCGAAAACTTGTTAGTATTTTGTATATGTGTGCGTGAGCGTATATGTTTGATATTGTAAATAGCTGAACGTCTGTTATATATGTATAACATATATGTGTATAACACATTGATTATTTTTTATTATTTTTAGAAAGGACGTGGTGGCCGAGTGGTTTGACCTATGGCCTCTCAAGCAGAGGATCGTGGGTTCAAACCCCGGCTCGTACCTCTGACTTTTTCGAAATTCATGTGCGAAATTACATTTGGAATTGCCACGAGCTTTACGGTGAAGGAAAACATCGTGAGGAAACCTGCACAATCCTGCGAAGCAATTAAGCGTCTGACTGGGGCAAAGGAACTGGCTCATGCATACATGTTTATTTAACGTTTGGGCTCCAGAGAAAACCAGCGTTACTGCACATAATGTGCGGCAACACATGCTGAGTGGAGACCCTTTTTGGTATCCTGCCGTGTCACCTAGTAACATAGTTTTTAGTGCTAGTTCTAGTCTTAGTTTTAGGTGGTACTTTTTGAAGCCAAAATAAACTTTTATTTCTTTCTTTCAATTCAATGGTGTGTGTGAAGTTCCCAATCCGCACGGGGCCCGCGTGGGAACAACGGCCCAAGCCCTCTCATTAGGCTGGGATGATTATTCCAATACCTTCACGGTATCGAAATAAAATCTCAAAATCTCAACCGCTGGGTTTAGACCCACGATGTTTTCCACACACGCGAGGCCTTAGGTCACACCAGCCCTTGGCCCCCTCCAATCGCTTCAGCCTTTCCCCAAGACCACCCAGTCACCTCCAGATTTATCCCGAAGCGCTGGAGTGCGAAATAGCCCAGCCAGGGTCACCGGCACAGTCGGCCTTAATCATGTTAAGTGAGGGGTAACGATATTTGATCCCCGTTATAAATAAACGGGGTTTTTGTTAAGATTTCTTACGTGTTGACGCATTGTTTATCGCAAGAGAATTTACGGAGTGGAAATGTCATGATTTGTTTGACAGGTGAAGTGTCGCTGAAACACTCCGGCGATGGATGCACTCTGCCAATAATAAGTAGTTAATAAATAAATAATAATAAATATCACGGGACAATTCACACCAATTGACCTAGTCCCAAAGTAAGCTTAGCAAAGCTTGTGTTATGGATACTAAGCAACGGATAAATATAATTATATAGATAGATCATACTTAAATACATAGTAAACACCCAAGACCCGAGAACGAACATTCGTATTTTTCATACAAATATCTGCCCCGACACGGGAATCGAACCCGGGACCTCAAGCTTCGTAGTCAGGTTCTCTAACCACTAGGCCATCTGGTCGTCTACCAGTACCACTACCATCTGGTAGTTACCAATAGGAATCAAGATATTTGACCAACTCTAGTATAACTACTTATATTACACACGATACTTATATTAAGACTATAATAGAAGGAAAGATAGACGGGAAAAGGAAAAGGGGAAGACCGAGTAGGACATATATGGAGCAAATAAAAGAAAAAAAAATGTTTCATTGTACAAAGAAGTGAAGGAAAGAGCGGACTGTAGAATAAGCTGGAAATTACTCCTCCTAAATAGGCCGCAATGGGCACTTTTACACGTCATTTTTTAAACTACCAGCGCTTTCGGAAAGACCATCATTGCCAAGAAGAATGCGCCGCAAGAAACTTGGCAGAAAGTCATTTTTTCATAATAATATAATTACAAATAAAACACTTAAAAACTATATTATACAATTAAAGAAAAAAAAATACAGTATGGTTTACTGGCGTGTGACGTCACATGCCAGTATGTCTTTCTCTGTCTAATCTTGAATTTCAAACCCTCATCAACTTTGTTATTTGTAAAGGTACCTTAAAAATTCTTTCTTTATTCGATAACAGGCATTGTGTAGTTTTAATTTATAAAACATATACAAAATAGTCAAATACCGTATTTTGGAAGGAAGATAGATAAATCCCTTTAAGGGATAAGTTCGCCTTTGTACATCTTATTATCCTGTGTTCTGTTATTTTCATGTGTTTTTACGTACAATAAAGAGTTTTACAATACAATACAATACAAATAATCAAATGCCGCACAAACATTTACTATTTCAACTTTTATGCGGTAAATACGCATAGAAATTGTATCATTGTAATGTGTAACTTTCTGAACTCAACACGACGGCAAAATCTACTTTTCCACGCTAGATAAACCGAAAATTCCTTTCATTTGATACACAAAGCTAATCCAAATCCCTTATGTGATTCATAGGGATTTTTGATCAATACGCACATTTATATTATTAGAAAGCCGCACAAATACAGAAAATATATCTTTGCTTATATTATGGTAGGTACTAAGCCTTCGTAGATATCTAATCAAAGGCAGCATTATGGACTCTAATGAAATACCTATTAGCCGTTGTATAATCTTTGGTTAAAAATATGAATGGTCCGACTAGTTTCGACCTTTGCGGAAGATCTTTTTCATAGGTGAGTGTGTTCATGACAAGACAAGAACAAGATCGAAAGTAATCGAAACGTTCCGGGCTCCTGTGGGTTCCGCAGAAAACTAGCGTTGCTACACATGACGTGTGGCAGCACATGCTATGTGGAGGCTTTGTTTGGTTCCGTAGTCAACTAGGAACTCTTACAGTTTCGCCATGTCTGTCTGTCCGTCCGCGGCTAAGCTTAGAGGCCGTTAGTACTAGAAAACTGTAAGTTGGCATGAGTATACTTACCAGTCACGACGACAGTGGTAAAAAAAAATTAGGGTACCTCTCATAGACGTGAAGTGGGGGTGATTTTTTTTTTCTCCACCAAATCTATAGTGTGTATCGTTGGATATGTCTTTTAAAACCATTAGGGGTTGCTAAGACGATTTTTCTATTCAGTGATCTGTTTCATCATCCCAGCCTATATACGTCCCACTGCTGGGCACAGGCCTCCTCTCAGAACAAGAGGGCTTGGACCGTAGTTCCCACGCGGGCCCAGTGCGAATTGGGAACTTCACACGCACCATTGAATTGCTTCGCAGGTTTGTGCAGGTTTCCTCACGATGTTTTCCTTCACCGCAAAGCTCGTGGTAAATTTCAAATGTAATTCCGCACATGAATTTCGAAAAACTCAGAGGTGCGAGCCGGGATTTGAACCCACGACCCTCTGCTTGAGAGGCGATAGGTCAAACCACTAGGCCACCACGGCTTATAGCAGTGATCTGTTTACGACATATTATTTGGGACCCGGTACCGCGGCACGTTTGCACACGCGCTCCAACGCGTGTCAGAACTAATCAGTCCCAGACACCACAAAACACAGATAGTTCAGAAGGCATATCTCCTGTATGTACTTCACTTTTCATACCTACGCTCGGCAGTCGCTCTAAGGTTGTCAACTATGGCTTATGCACAAAAAACTATCGTGGTAGTGGCTCGTATCGAGTTATTGTTGAAAATGAAACGGGAAGAACGGAAATATAAATTAATAATAACTAAAATATTTTAATATCAACGTCATTGTTATATTACAAATTTGTCACAGAAAATATCTTGCGACGCTTTCGACTTTTCGGGGCGCTTACATATCTACCTAACTGTTCTGTGTACGTTAAAACGAACCATCTAAATACAAGCAGATACCTACGTACCTCTCTAAAACCACTGGTAGTTTAAAAAACGTCAATTCACCGTATAATGTTGAATTTAAACAACCGTCATCTGAACATTTATAATAACTTTTTTTTGTTGCTCCATTATTGCACAAAAAAAATCACAGACGCGTGTCTCAAGCGCATGGCACTCCCGCTAGCACTGGTCCCAACCGTGCCGAGATATCGTGTCCGTGAACAGTGTCTATGTGTGCGTTGCTCGTGCGCACTTGTATGGAGATTGACTTCTGAACTATCTGTGTTTTGTGCAGACACATGCGTTGAACGACGTGGCGTGGCGTCGCGTTTTATTGGTGTGTTCTGCCCTTAAAATGCTTTCGCCGGAAGACCAGCGCTGACTCCATCCGAGGAGTCTGCATTTATGCTGAGGCGGGCCCATTTCGGGCACATAAAATATGTAGTTTCACATTATAACAACTTACCCTTTCCTTTTCTTTTATGTTTATATTATTTTTGATATTTATTTTTGTGTCTCGAGTAAATGTTTTTCATTTCATTTAAAATTTTCATTAAAATCGAGCCCAATCTTAAATCTAAAAAGTTGGTTGAAATAATTTGAAAAAAATCAGAATGGTAGTAAATATATCAAATTTACAAGGAAAATTATAGCGGCTAAGATTGCTTGAGAATTATTATTAGTAGTTTAAAAGTAAAAACATACCTAAAGTTTGAAGATCTCGTACATACGAAATCCTTAGAAAAATATTTCCTGATTTTTTCGTAATGGCTAACTACGTAAACAATTGACTTCTTCGAGGACCCGCCCTAGAAATAGACTCGTATCACATATTATATATGTACTTTATGTTATGTCAGATATTGGCGATGCTGACTGTACGACTCGGAATCCTGACCAAAATGTATATGGCATGTAACAATACATTTTACAAATCCCCCGCTCAAGGCCGAAACGTCCTATCTCCGAAAAAGTATTTTCCAAGCGTTCATTATTTCGTCCGGTGACACTTTTAACGGTCAACGTGATAAATAGGGGCGTTAATTCACATGAAAAAAAAACCTTAAATGTTTTTGCCTGGCGTAAGAGAAATTTACTGACGTTTAATTTTGTGGTGGCATTAATTTTGAAATTATTCAGTTACCTTTTTGCGTGTGTAAGTGTTTTAATGATACATTATTACAGCTGTGATATTATAACCAAGGTAATAAAGTTATGTTATTTTTAGACGAAAATAATGCATGAATTAATGGTGGTTTACTTGAAATAACGTTGGTTTTAATCTATGTGTAATTATTTTTGATATAGCTACCTATGTCAGCGATGATGGTGACGATTATACATCTTTAGTGAACCTTGTTTTGCTTGTAGTAATTAAGTAAATTACAATGCTTGATAACAATTAATATCTTAACTAATATCTTAACTTATCTTTCTTATCTTTTATCAATCTTATTATCCTGTGTTATGTTATTTTCATGTGTTTTTATGTACAATAAAGAGTTTTACAATACAATACAATACAATTACTTTCTGCCAAGTTTCTTGCGGCGCATTCTTCCTAGCAATGATGGTATTTCCGAAAGCGCTGGTAATACAGTGTGCTACCGGCAGCCAGGCTTACTAAGGAAGGTTAAAGTAACGTATTTCTGTAACTTCTCTCAATCTTACCTTGTATTTTTTTTTCACTTTAGGCGCTCATAATGTTTGTTGTCCTTATATATAAGCTAGAAACGTCTTTTTCACACTGTCGATTTCGCTTTACTAATTGGCGGTAATCAAGTAAGGTACTTTTAATAATAGAAATACCTGTGTTTTTGTTTTTAAGGAGTCAGGTATGTAGCATATAGTTTTTAAATAACCATATGCATTATTCATATTTGCAAAGTATACTTTTGGCGGTGACTTAAAACAATTCAACTGCACACGATTTAACTGTTTAAGCCGGTGTTGCCATACAATTTTTTTATTTTAATTTTTAGTTATTTTTTAGATAAGGTCCTCACTGAAAATCAGCGCCACGGCTTGCCATGGCATTATGCTGAGTGAAGGCTATTTAGCGTCATGTATGTCTTTATCTGTTCTATGTTTGTTTTATGGCGTTAAATAAATGTATTTTCTCTCTCTCTCTCTCTCTCTCTCTCTCTCTCTCTCTCTCTCTCTCTCTCTCTCTCTCTCTCTCTCTCTCTCTCTCTTTCTCTCTTTCTTTCTTTCTTTCTTTCTTTCTTTCTAACTTAACCATGACATTAATTTAATAAATAAACTAAAATTCAGACTGTTAACTTTCTAACTAAATTATAATTTCCAGCAATGTACAGCAAAGTTAATTGATAAGTAGTATAAAGTGTCTACACTTTATATTACATGTCAAATTAATTTTCTCTACATTGCTGGAAATTATAATTTAGTGAGAAAGTTAACAGTCTGAATTTTAGTTTATTCATTAAATTAATGTCATGGTTAAGTTACCGAAATATCTACATTACTTTTACTTCCCTTAAAAAAAACTGGCTGCCGGTAGCACACTGAATAAAGAGACCAAGTAAAAAGCCCTTTGCGGCCTAGTTACGGAACAAAGGCTTTAATATTAAAGTTAAATACTGTAACGTATTTACTCACTAAGATCCTTGTGTGATTGCGTGTTTTGACATTCATTTTAAATTACAGGATTCCTAATGTTAGATAATTGATACCAATCATTACCTTGGACGTTATCGCGGTTATGGCATCTTCGGAAGTGTGCCCTAAGCCACAGAAATACAGCGATTGAAATTACAATATGATAAGGTAAATGTAAAGTAGGTAAAAGTAGCCGATGTCGATCGCGACCGGCGACCGCGACACGCGACAGCGACCCAGGTTGCGTGACCCGGTAGCGGTCGCGTGTCGCGGTCATCAACTTCGGAGTCATGTGTCGGAGTAGGAAGTCTTTTGATGATTGTTTAGAGTTTTTTGTTGCAGCTTGCGTTGACGTATTTTACGAAAAGCTTTGAATCACTGAGACATGTCAATGCTTGACTTTTTCTTGTGTTTAATTCTCGTGTGTAATTAATGGCATTATCTTTAGTTCCCTGCGAGGGTCCGGCGAATGGTTTGGGTGTAATATTATCGTGAACTTACTCTTCCCTTCCTACTTTATCTACTTTTTCACAGGCGGTGAAACCTTTGTGGCCTGGCATCCATACCACTCTCACCTTATTATGTCTGTCAAGCTTGTTTAATGTAAACTCCAATTCAATAGAATCTGACAATCCTGTAGACACTTCCAGCCTACTAATATAAACACCGGGCTGCCTAAGGCTTTGTGATGTGACTATTATTCTTTTTTGATTCCTTTTAGATGATAATTGCAACAACAGGGACATATATAATCAAGTGTGCCCACGATAGGGTGTCTTAAATATGTAGAAAATTGACAGATTCTATTGAATTGTACTTTTTGTACCTATCGCCACCTCTCCCAACTTAACCCCAACCAGAAGCTATTACGCCTCCCTCATATATTTATATAAAACACATACACACTATGTCCGAGCTACATTTATGTTTATGGCAAGATATATGGCTCTGGTAACGACTGGAAGCTATAAGCCAAACCACGGTGTTATTATGTTAGAGACCATAGCAGCAGTAATTTGTAAATAAACGCTTAGGGGAGGTTTATCGGAGTTCCCGTTATGGCTACACGAATCTGGGTGAGGTGACTGATTGCACACAACTACGTACCTAATCAGTATTGATTTCAGTCACGTATAGTAATTTCGATATTTCATTCGGATATTATAAATCATATTATGTCCTTACTATTAATATTTGAAAGTACAGGTACATAACTACCTACTGTTGTGAAAATTTAGATTAAACGGTTAAAATTTAAATTCACATACGAGTATTGCTCATTTAAATAACTAATATTCCAGATGACATGTCAAGAATATATAAACATTAAAGTGAATAATATGTCCACAATAGATAAAGTTACGTTAACAATGCAAATTAATATTATCTCTTACAATAGATTAACATTTCTGTTATATCTACCACCTACATTAGTCCGTTCACATTTATTGATTTCTCAGAAATTGGTTGTCTAGAAGAGATCGCTTTTTAGCGATAAGACCGCCTTTTGTCTACCTGAATTTTTCTATTTTTGTAATGTCTCTGTACTGCTTTTGGTGATCAATAAAGAATATTTGTATTGTATTTACAATGTCATGTTGTGCAAAATAAGATTAAATTATTAAAGTTCGTTTATGCAATGCACCCATTTTAAAACCAAAAGCTCTTTGTCTTATCCCCACGTACTAAGACTGGAGTTAACTCACTTAAACTATGCATGAGATAGAACTGGTGCATCAAGCATGTCGCGAAATGCAAGTTGCAGCAGAGTTTCTCAAAGACGCTTGTAGACCATGACAGGAATCATGATTGAAGCTACGAGTATTCAAGTTATCTGTGAGTTAAAAGTTACCTGAGACTTTACCGATATCCCGTAGTCCCGTAGTGAACGTAATCCAAAACTAGTGTTTCTAATTCAGTTACAGCTGGACAATAAAGCATTAAATCATTGTTGAAATTAGTCTGATAAAAGGACAATGGGACAAACTATTGTATGGGTACTGTCCCCACCCATCAACAGAAGCGAAACATGTCTCATTTACTAGATCTTGGCAACCTGATGATTTTTTACTATGACGAGGATCGCCCCATGTATGGGGGTTTTACTTTTAGTTTTACCTATTATTGCTAGTAACATAATGTTTCTGTAACCTGCTCCTTTTTCTTCTTCTTTCTTCTTCTCCTTCTTTTTACGTAGATCTATAAATGTTTAAATGAGGCATCACACACACACGCACACTCACACACAGAAACTTTCGCATTTATGATATTAGTAAGATGTTGTTATATTGATCATAACACACCCCTTCTTGCATCGGGGGTAAAAATAGTTTTAGTTACAACCAAAATAGAACACTAATAGCCTGAAAAGTAAGTAACATAAGCAAAGCAAACCAAGCTGAAATGATGACAAAAATACACACAACCTGGACATAGATAAACATACGGACAGCGTATTTTATTTGCATTTACATTGCATGGAAAGCTAAACTTGGCTCAGCGGTATTGCAGAAAGGATAGCATTTGCATTCTGAATTTAAAAGCTCGTTTTTATTATATTGATTTGAGAAGCTATGTCGTTTAGGGGTTGTTTTATCCTCATTTTATTTCACGGATAAATATGATGCCGTCACGGTTTGTTTTGTTCGAATAGACGGAGACGGCATCACAATTTATCTAATTTATTGAATCAGGCCTATCCTCCTGAGTCCTCGCGTATTTTATAAAGAACTAATTAACCTGTCCTCTCCCAGAGGCACAAATTTGTACCCAAATTCCTTTGATCCTGTTATCCTGGGAGATGACAGATTAACACTGAGAATAACGGGCGAATGTACTTTATAAAGTACAAATTGTTCATTGAATAAAGAATTTTGAAATAATATACTAAATAACTAAGCAGGTCAATCACGTCTAGGTCGTAAGCACTAAGTTTGTTAAAAAAAGGCTGAACTCAGGAGGCTATACTTCTTAACGGATGTGAGGCTTGGACAATTAAAGAGAATCTCGAAACGTATCGAAGCATTTGAAAAGTGGGCCTATAGACGCATGTTGGCCAATAGCTGGACAGATCGAGTGACCAACGTTGAAGTGCTACGCCGTACTGGAAGGTCACGCCAATTAATGCAGACCATCCAAAAAAGGAGTTGCCTATCTGGGTCACGTATTAAGATACGGCAGATCCGAACTCTTGCAACTGATAATGATGGGCAAAGTGGCAGGCAAGAGCAGTGGGTCGCAGGAAGAAATCGTGGCTACGCAATATCCGGGAATGGACGGGAGTTAAGAGCGCCGCGGAGCTTTTTAGACTGGCGAAAGACCGAATCAGATATGCGGAGCTGACTGCCAACCTTCACTAGTTGGAGAGGCACTTGAAGAGAGAGATTGAATCAGGCATTACTTTGCGGAGGTCCATATTGATGATGATGATGATGATGTGATCCTGTTATCCCTCACTAGGGACATAGGGCTCGTAGAAGAGTTTTCCATATTAATGAAATAAAAGAATTTCTTTGCCCGCGACCTTTATGGTAGCTAAGTTATGCAAGATATGCGTGTTCATGCTGTTCCTCAATTCAGTGCAGTTCGTGTGGAGGTGGAGGAACAACAATGGACACGCGTATCTTGCATAAACTTAGCTATCATAAGGTCGCGGGTGAGCAGAGAAATTCTTTTAGTTGATCACATTTATCCGTCAAATAAATTTAATCATAGAATGGTGAAACAGGGGGTTGTATAAAGTATTTTTAGAACATTTTAACTGTATTTCTAACCCCCGAATCAATAAGAGGGGTGGTTAGTTTGACGCCAATTTCTGTTTGTCTGTATTTAGTATCGTAGCTCTCCAACGGATGGATTGATCTTAATGTGTTTTTTAAATGAAAGCAATGAAAGTAAGTTTTCCTGCGGTGCTTAGCTACGTTTCATTAAAATCGGTTCAGTTTTGAAATGACAAAGTCGAGGATTTTTCAACTTTTCTAATATAGTGAATAATTATATAGTTAAGTTAAAAATTAACTTTGTTTCTAACAAATGGAAGCTAGTGATCTGATTTGTAAATTAACTTAAAAACTATCTTTTTTTTTGAGAACCTGACCTGACCTACGAAGCTTGAGGCCTTGAGTTCGATTCCCGGCCGGGGCGGATTTTGGATGAATAATACGAATGTTTGTTGTCGGATCTTGGATGTTTAATATGTATTTAAGCATGTATTTATCCATATAAGTATGTTTATCCGTTGCCTAGTATCCACAATACAAGCTTTGCTTAGTTTGGGACTGGATCAAAATTGGTATCAAGTGTCTCATGATAATATTTTTTTTATTAAAGATCAACTTTTTGTATTTTTTTATAAGTCATTTTTGTAAGTTCTACACAGCTCCCGGTCCAGTGCAACTTAACTTAATAATAATAACTTATACCTTCACTATTTAATTTTTATATTGTTTTGTATTTATTTAATGATCCTATATTGTGAATCGCCCATTTTGACTGCCGTGGTTGTTGTTTGTTGTTTCCTCTAACTTGTTAAATATATAATAAATGTTTTTGGATACTTAAAGCGCGCTGGTTTTGTAAATACATAGGCTGTGCTAGCCGGCCTCTGGCCCAGTTGCAGTCGGCAACAATGTATTGTATTGTCGGATGAACGAACAGAGGGAATAGACAAATCACGCCACAATAGTCGCTGAATCGGAGCACATTTAAATGTTTAACATAAATAATTAAATTATATTATTTCAGTTGTCTGTCTATCACTACAGTCATGAGATGGGTACCTACCCCTCATCGGTCATAATCTTGTTTTCCCGAAACTCACTTACCAAACACGTTTCGCATAAAAAAATTTCGCAGAATAATTACTTCGCATAAAATTAGTCATTTCGCATAAGGAGACCATCGCCCTATTTAAAAAAAACAAACAACGGAAATGAATTGCCAAGAGAAAAGTACTCGTAGTTTAGGTTAGAAGTGTGATCTTATTTAAAGAAACGAGCTGGTGCCAGCAAAGTCGGTAAAGTTGGGTTAAAACTGAAACCCCACACAGATTGGCACGCTACACACACCACATACGGTGTTAGCCTGTTAGGCCAAACAATATTATGCGATATGATGTTTCGTACAAGCCAGTTTATGCTGTATGAGTTTCGGAGACGCGATAATTGTGCCAAACGATACTATGCTATACAATATTATGACAAAAAGATAGAACCTTTGAGACACAGCTTTGCGACGGACAGATGGACGGACGGACTGACTACGAAGCTTGCGGGTTCGATCCCCGTTCGAGGCAGATATTTGTATTTTATGGCAAACGAGCAAGTGGGTCACCTGATGGTAAGAGATTACCACCGCTCATAGACACCTGCAACACCAGGGGGATTGCAGATGCGTTGCCAACCTAGAGGCCTAAGATGGGATACCTCAAGTGCCAGTAATTTCACCGGCTGTCTTACTCTCCACGCCTGCTATTTCATGGCAGGATTAGCGAGCAAGATGGTGGTAGCAATACGGGCGGACCTTGCACAAGGTCCTACCACCTATGCGTATGAATAATACAAATGTTTGTTCTCGAGCCGTGGACGCTTAATATGTATTTAAGTACGTATTTCTCTATGTAAGTATGTTTATCCGTTGCCTAGTATCCATAATACAAGCTGCTTGCTGTAATGCTTAGTATGGGACTACATAGGTCAATTGGTGTCAATTGTCACATGGTATTTATTTATTTATTATTATTAATCATAAAGTAATGACTGACTGAAGCCACGAACAAAATCTTGTCTCGTCTAACAATAAAGTGTTGAAGGAAAAACTCTGTAAATATGTCTTCCTGGTAGCTCCCGTCATTTTTATGGCAGCAAACAGGATAAAAAACATGGAACACCGTGGACTTACACACAGGCCTCATCAATCAAATTTAAAACAGCTTACGCGCTGCGTAGTCCTTTTTACGCAGTTTTTACGCCATTTTAACATTATGTTTTTGTAGCGGGCCTTCAAAATTACGAGCCAATGTATATGGGTATTAACTTTATGCTAGAATACAAAGATCTTTTACAATTTTCAATAAAAAAATCATTTTGCTTTGCGTCAGCCAGTATGTACGTTTTGTCGAAAGAAAATGTTGTCAAAACATAAAATAGATGTTTGTAAAATGGGAGTTATTTTTTTATGCCTTTTCAACGATTTTTTTCAATCAGGCCCTAAATCAAAATGTTTATTCTGTAACAAGTTAACAAAGGGGGCTTTCAATTTTTTTTTATTAACAGCGCGGAAAGCTCATCACTACTAAACTAAATAGCGACTGACAAGACATCTGTACTCCAAATTTTATTGATATACATCTTGTAGTTTTCGAGTAAAATGCCTGTGACATACGGACGGACGGACGGACAGACAGACAGACGGACTTGACGAAACTATAAGGGTTCCGTTTTTGCCATTTTGGCTTCGGAACCCTAAAAACAAGTCGAGAATTCTGTCAAGTAACTTAAGGTTCAAAAGTTACCCATTACTGGGAATTTTGGAGCTCATCATGCTGGTCATGATTTTGAATGGGCCCCGACTGTAGAACTTTAACATAATTCTAGATTTTTGCTTTTCATTTTTTATCCAAAGTTTTATTTCTGTCGGGTTTTATTTATACTTTATTGTGATTGTGTTATTACCACGCGATGCGTGTTGATTGGTAACTTGATAGACACCATAGCATTGCTCGAAAGTATACATTTCCCCTCCTATCTTTTTTTACTTCATAGAGAATCCGTAATAGGTAGATCCTCTTCTTGAGTCATAGAACTGCTTGGTTGGCTTCACTTCGGCTGCAAGCACGGAGAAATCATATTGTTATCACTTCATAACGACGAAAGGGAACATCCGAGTACAAATCTTATATCTTCAATTATATTCTCTAATTAGTGTAAAGTCAGTACCAATTAAGGCCCGTGTATTATTAACATCGAATTCGACTATTTTTGAACCGGATTGCAACCATTGGATCTTGATCAGACAAAATTAAAACGTCAATCCAAATATTATTAAATTAAATTTCTGCCCGTTACAATTAGGGAGATTTGATCGAAATTAATTATTGGTTTGGCTGAGTTAGGTATTGTAGCTTCGATATTGACAGTAGGTTTAACGGAAACACAATTATAACAGAAATAGTTTTACGAAATAAACATTTCGATGTACATAATAAGGTACTTACCTCTATCGCATAGTGAATCATCTAGGTACGCAACCCCATGTCTTTCTAGTTAAATACAATGTCAACGCAATATTTTTTGTTTGTGGCTCTGACAAAAGTCTGTGGATTATTTTTTGTCCTGTTTTAGTATTTTTAACATTATGTCGTAAACTTTGATATACTTTAGGTATATTACAAAAAAAAGAGAAAAAATATTTATTAAGAAAATATTAAGAAAATACAAAATATCCATAGGACTAAAACTACCATTAAATTAAAATAACTAAAACTTTAATTAAAAAAGAGAGGTGGGCCTCTTGGCATGGTGCCCATCACGCAGGCAGCATTCCCGCGTTGAACTGCGATTGAGATTCTTTGCGCGAGAAAGCTGCCGGAGCGAGGGTTGCCTGTTGCCTCCCTTAACCTATTGCTGAGCTCCCTGTGACGCCGACTCGACGCCGAAAGCAAAGAAATGATATTGGGCGCCGAGACAGCTATATAAGGTCACAAAGACCTTGAGGCGTTCCCGGGCGTCTGCCGCCGCCCCCGCACATTTGGTAGTTGCTGGTAGGTAGGACGCCGCCAGAGTATCTGTACAGGTGGCGTCCCACACCAGCGCACGGCCAGTCACCCGGGGTATCAACGATATTCCATATCAGGGTATCAACAAAAAAAAAAATCTGTGTAGCCTATTGTCTACCTGAATTTTTCTATTTTTGTAATGTCTCTGTACTGCTTTTGGTGATCAATAAAGAATATTTGTATTTGTATTGTTGTATTGTTCTATCATACTGAATCAAGCACTACCTAACTATTAAATTTTACTTGCTTTACACAACAATAACACGCAACACTAAAAACAGATGGCCGTTGAGGCCAAAAAGTTTTCGAATGGAGACCGTGGATCGGTAAGTGCAGCGTAGGACGTCCACCAACTACTCGTAGATGGACGGACGATCTGGTTAAAGTCGCGTATTCACGGTGGATGCAGGTCGCTTCCAACCAAAGCAACTGGAGGTCTATGGGGGAGGCCTATGTCCAACAGTGGACGTCCTGTGGCTGATTTGACGACGATGATGACATTTGGTACCTACTTACTGTATAATGAATTAAATGTCCGGTTATATGATCAACTCGTTCGGCTGGTGCTAATTTTATCTAAGACTTACGGGTAAACATTTGATTGATTGTTGACTCTAAAGATTTTCGTTACTTTATACGAATTTTAAATTTTTTTTGATCCTTTTATCTTTCCATTGTAGTGTCTACTCTTGTTTCTGTCGTCCTTTCAATCGTTCAAAGGTCCTTTTAAGTTCGCCTTTGTACATCTCTTTCTCTTGTTAATTGTAATTTTCATATGTTTTACAATAAAGAGTTACAACAACAACAACAACAACATTTTTCCAGTTTATTTTATGTCGCGTTAATATCCATTTAACTCTGTTAAATGCCCGTAGCTTATTTTATTATCTGACAACCGGAGACGGGTACTTTACTGCAGCATTCATTTTAAAAGCTTTCAATAAGTGCTAAGATAATCCTCTAGGCTTAAGCGTCTACCTGTTCATAGTATCATAAAAGCAATCACAGTTATTGCATTTATGCGCTGAAAAAAACAATAAATTTTCAGGGTTTTGTTTGTAGGATCAGTCATATGTCTGTCGGTTCACGTGTGTATTGATTTGTATAGCAACGATTATCCTAATTCTCACTTTGCGACACGAAATGCGTAGCAAAACACTGCGTATTTTCTGAAGACTTAATAAACTGTTGGCAGTAATTGCATTATAATGCAAATAGTATCTAGGAAGTGTTATGTCGTTAAAACACTATGCGTTTCAAGTGAAATTACTGGCACTTTTGAGGTATCCCATCTTAGGCCTCTAGGTTGGCAACGCATCTGCAATCCCCCTGGTGTTTGCAGGTGTCTATGGGCGGTGACCTCTTACCATCAGGAGACCCACTTGCTTGTTTGCCATCCAGTCGAATAAAAAAAACTAGTTTTTGTTAGCTATAAGATTAAGCCGTAACGTTGTTACATAATGTACGAAACCTTTTTATATTGATTGAAGGGTATTTTGATCAAACATGAACGTGTTACTCAAATAAATTAATTATTTTGGATCTGGGGGGCAGGCTAACCGATGGATGCAAGTGGCAACTTGGTTCAGGCCGTGTTTCCACCAAAGATGTGCGAGGATGTGTTGCGAATAACGCGCTGCCGTGTCATGACAAAACACTGTAACTGGTAGCACTGTTAAATTAGCTTTTTAGACCCTAATCTATATATACATACTTACAGCCTTATTCATAAAAAGTTAGAGCCTCCTTGAAGGCTCCTTGAAGGCCCGATGCTAAAAAACATGATTCATAAACGTCTGTTAGCGCTAATCAGTCGATCAAGGCTCTGCTAAAGTTAGCGGACCGTAGACCCTCCTTTATCTCCCTGCTAAGTCACAAAATGGCCGCCACAAGTTTGAACAGCTGACTTTGACAAGAGCAAAAAACCATACCGAAGATATTTATAGTGAAGGCAGGGCTACGCAAAGATTTAAAAAAAAAACTGGAAAATTTATTTTCAGGAATTTGTATTTAAAAATCCTCTAAATTAGCAACAATAAATTAACAATAAATATGAAAAAAAAATAGGATTATTACATAATTATGGCTTTTTGCACAACATAAACATGCGGATCGGAAATGGCGGGAAAACAAACATCTCGCTTTTTATTTTTTTTCCTGCTAATTTGCTGTCACTGCTGTCAATTTTTTTTAATTATCGATTAGGCCATTTTTTGTCTTTGATTTGTCAAGGTGCCAACATAACGCGTCTAATCCGTCTATCAGCAGCTCAACAACTAGCAGACTGCTAGCAAGTGTTTATGAATCATACTTCTTGACAACCGTCTATTAAGCTTAATCAGTCTGCTAAGTAACAGACCGATCAAACCTCAATTAAGGTTTTTTTATGAATAAGGCTGTTAGAGTATACAGATCTTCTACCAATAACATTGAAAAACTTCATTCAAATTTACACTGTTGGAGTCACAACGGTCGCGTACCGTTCGGTTCAAAAGGTGTTTTCTCCATAGAACACTTAAATTGTGGAATGTACTTCCTGTCGTGGTTTTCCCAGCGAGTTACAGCATGGAGGTCTTCAAAAGGGGTATAAAAAGGTTTATGCAGGGTCGGCAACGCGCGAGTGATACTTCGGGTGTTGCAAGCGTTTCTAGGCGGCGGTAATTGCTTAACATCAGGCGGGCCGCATGCATGTTTGCCACCGACGTGGTATAAAAAAAAACTTAAAACCTAGGATCCTGATTCGACTAAACACTATCTCCTCGAGATACCGTGTTTTGCCAAAACAAAACTCACCTTTTCTTCAAACAGTACCTGACGTTACAGTGTTTTGTCGTAATAATCACACGATAAATTTGGAGTGAGTGTTTTGATTTTTAAAGTCTTTGTTCACTGTAAAAAAATGTATGAAAAAAAGTATAAATCTTATATTATGTTTCTTTGTACACAATTAGTAGCATATTATTTATAATTTATCCAAATTTAATTAAAATCGGATGAATCTTGACGTGGTTTGTGGCGAATTAAAGAAGAAAACAGTTTTTTGCGATTTCTGAAAAATGGTTTTTTTTTTAGTTACAGTGTTTTGTCATGACACGGCAGCGCGTTTTTCATGAACCAATAGAAACGCAACTCCTCGCACGTCTCTGGTTGATGAAACGCAGCAAAAAGTTTTGTTTATAGCAGAGACGTAAATCAACTTTATTCAACCTTTGCTCTCGTTCAGTAATGGACACATTAATAATACATTAACAGGAGGTCAACGCCGATAGCATTATCACACAGCATCCAGGGCGCTTAAAAATAGATATAATTACTCTTCCCTGAGTCATGCGAGGGAACTGCATCGGGTGTAAGGTCAGCCACTGAAGCAGAAGTGATAATATCTGTTGTCGGTGGACATATTCATTTGTAGAAAATACATGGTGCCATTTAAAGCAAATCTCGGTGGGCATATCTTGTTGTAGAAAAATATATGGCTCAAATATACATCGCGTTTATCTTGATTTCCTAACTTCCATAAACGGCGCAGTTTAATGATAATATAATCTGCCTGGGAATTAATTATGTTTTAGTCGAATAAAAGAAAAAACATACGTAATAAAATTGTTGTATTATAAGCTCAGTCAATGGTAAGTTCATTTTTCACTTCTCATGCTCGTAATTTTGATATTTATGCTGGATCTAGGCGAAATTACTTTTTATGTTCTAGTGCATAAAGTAAAATCTTCTTCTAAGACCACCGTCAATAGAAACAAACAAAAAAGTTTATATATATTTTTTTTAATAATTTTAATTTTAATGTAAAACTAAATATCAATCAAAATAAATCAATAAAACTAAAAATTGATAATTATATAGCAATGCATGAAAATAAAAGATACCCAGTAGTGCACAATTTTTTCAACTGTTGCTATTTAATTTCCTCTCAATCGAAGTGAAAATCTAGTAAAATTTGAGCATTAAACCCATTTTCCCCTCGACGTGTCTATCCACCCTCAACGTAACGGCTCGGGTGGCTATATGAACGTTTTGGAAAAAATGGTTCGTTTTATGCTCTTGTTGTACAATATACTATTTTAACCTCCTGCTAAATGTTTATGAATTAAAAACACTAGGGATTTAAAAAAAGCGTCAAAAATTAAGCATATTTTCCCTGTTTTAATGTGCATAGTTACTAATTATCTAATTTCTTGATTATTTTTAAAAATCTAGAGTCTTGCGGAAATTAACTTAATTCGACTTGCAAGTTTCTATATTGCGGACTCCCACGCCACACAGGTATAGAAGATTTTTTGTTGTTAATATTTTTTATAATGTTTTAACATTTGGTAGCCACTATAAAAATCCGGCAAGTTTATGATATAGTTGGGGAGATCGCGCCACTCGGCTCTGGTTTACAATTAGATATATTAAATACTTTTTTTTATTCGACTGGATGGCAAACGAGCAAGCGGGTCTTTTGATGGTAATAGATCACTACCGCCCATAAACATCTGCTACAACAGGGGTATTGCAGATGCGTTGCCAATCTAGAGGCCTAAGATGGGATACCTCAAGTGCAAGTAATTTCTTATATACAATACAATACAATGACTTTTTATTGAACACCAATACACAGTAAGCAATACAGAAAACACAGGTATATAGAGATTTTCCAAGGTAAGCAATAGAAGGCCTTATCGCTTCAGAGCGATCTCTTCCAGGCAACCTTTACAATAGACAGGCAGTAAGGAATAGATTTTAGAAGGTGGTGCAATGTCATCATCATCATCCCAGCCTATATACGTCCCACTGCAGGGCACATGCCTCCCCTCAGAATGAGAGGGCTTGGGCAGTAGTTCCCACGCGGGCCCAGCGCGGATTGGGAACTTCACACACACCTTTGAATTGCTTCGCAGGTTTGTGCAGGTTTCCTCACGATGTTTTCCTTCACCGTAAAGCTCGTGGTAAATTTCAAATATAATTCCGCACATGAATGCAATGGTGCAATGTACCTTGGCTAGAATAGATCCGCACCCTCGCTTCATGCAGCTTTGACCTTGAAGTTAACGGAATAGAAAATAACACGTTGTATGCATTCGTTGCGCTTTGGCATGCAAAGATGGCGCCTCAGTCGATTGTGCTATTACTTTGACCCTGGCCATGACTTTTGCCCTATGCGAGCTTATTACCCTGCAGCCGATGTTATGCCCACGCATTGTAAGCAGAGTTGTGGTTTGACCTATCCTCTCAAGCAGAGGGTCGTGGGTTCAAACCCCGGCTCGCACCTCTTGAGATACATTTGAAATTTACCACGAGCTTTGCGGTTAAGGAAAACATCGTGAGGAAACCTGCACAAACCTGCGAAGCAATTCAATGGTATGTGTGAAGTTCCCAATCCGCACTGGGCCCGCGTGGGAACTATGGCCGAAGCCCTCTTGTTCTGAGAGGAGGCCTGTGCCCAGCAGTGGGACGTATATAGGCTGGGATGATGATGATGATGATGATTGTAAGCAGCCTTTACGAAACTAAGCACTAAAACAATATTGCATTGCCATCCGATTTACAAATGCATACAAAATTTCAGCTCAATCGGAAACCGGCAAGTGGATCAAATTTAACTTGCAAGTTTTTAGTAAAAAATTCATTTTTAATACAAGCTTTTTTATTTATAATAAACTATTTCTTTTCGCTTTTCAGTTTTATCGGCGGTTTAATTTTTTTTTTAAGTTTTTTGTTAAATATATTTTTAAGACAAGCTTCTTTGCCGGCTTTACTATTTGTTGACTGTAGTTGCATTATCATTCAAACTACATTTGCATAAAAGGCGATCCTGGCCTGAATGTCACTACCAGATTATTGTATTGTCACGCAATTTACATATGTATACCAAATTTCAAGTCTATCTGACGACTGGAAGTTGGTCAAATTTAACTTGAAAGATTTAATTACAGACAGACAGACAGACAACGGGACAGGTGAAACTAAATAAAAGCTTGGAATATGCTAACTTGCTATTAGAAATAGCATGGAAATGTTAGGAGTTAGTATTACGTCATAAGCCGAAATCAAGTGATGATAATCTTGATATTCTTAGATTTGACATAAAAATACTATACATTATTTTTATGTAGGCAAGTGGCTACAATATGTACCAACAGCCAAACATGTGGTCTACCACCCTAAAGCTGATAATCGTTTGAATGTCTTAAAACAATAATGCCAAATAGACGTGTCTGTCAACATCAAAGTTCGACTTTAGCGACACATTCATTTGATAGAATCTTGTTTAGAAATTGATAGACCACTTATTTGGCTGATGGTACCTACAATCTTTAACATATTTTGTCATCATTGAAGTCATGTAAAAAATGCAGGCACCCTGATTGTTAGGATGCGTTTCCGCCGGAGATGAGAGGATGTGTTGCGAGGAATTTATTGCAAGAAAAATCATGCAAGTTGCAAGGCTGTAAGCCGAGTTTAGACTTGCAAGAAAAATCGTGCAAGTTGCATTACATTGCGGCGCTCAATTGACCACTACAAACTCGTTGGCTTTACGACCTCGCAATGTAATGCAACTTGCATGTTTATTCTTGCAAGTCTAAACTCGGTTGTAAAGTGGTTAATCAAACACCGCTATGTTACACAACTTGCACGATTTTGCTCGCAAGTCTAAATTAGGCTTATAATTACCAATACCGCCCCATATGGGGCTTAAATCAAGCATATATTATCCCTACTTAAAAAAATCTCAAAACCTCTCTAAATGCCTTTAATAGTAGCCATTTCGAATACCCAATACATTTCCTCCTTCTTTTCCTATATATTCTTTTACCAAAAGCAAATTCAACCATATTCCTCCCCGCATAAGGTTTTAATCAGCCACCGATGACTCACTCACTCATATGCAATCACCTACGCTTAACCTCAATTCCCTTTTAATAATCACAATTCCAAATCGGACGGCGCTATGTAAAGCTGTTGATCTAAATTAAGCCTTATTAACATAAGCATAACGGTTTTGTTGACCGCAAAAGATGCATGCCTAATTCGTTGACAAAAGGCAATGAAATAATCTTAAATGGGTTCGGCATAATTTTTATTGTTTCGACCCTAAACGGGGGAAATAATGTAAATAATGTAATGTGGTATTGAACAACACTATTATAATATTAATTAAGTATTAATAAATTAGTTATTTATTTATTTTATTTTATTAGCTATCTCGCTCATTAAATTTTGATGATGATGATTTACAATAATTTATTGAATCAGGCGTTACTTTGCGGAGGTCCATATCAATGAGCTAAAAGAATTTTATAAATTTAGCTATCAGAAGGTCGCGGATGAGCGAAGATTTTCAACCCATTTTTTTACCGTATGCCGTATACGATTTGTGTGTTTCTATTACCTGGTACATGATATCTAGTCTTCGACGTTTTTGATTATTTATTGGGGGTACACAACAAAAATTGGTCAATTATTTTCATTATAATCTTCAGATACAATGATAATTTCAAAATACTTTAATATTTCGTTGCCGTCGTATGTGTATATAAGCAACTGTAACTAATGAATAGCATGAGATATGCTACTTTTTTTTAATTTTGTCATTTATTTATTTATTTGTGTGTCTAGAAAAATTAATCGCGACTGACTGAGAAACAACGAGACTTTTTTTTTATTCGACTGGATGGCAAACGAGCAAGTGGGTCTCCTGATGGTAAGAGATTAAAAGTTTTAATTTAGACATTTTTTTTTCGAAATTCCTGCCTTTAATAATTTTGTACACATACATTTTGTTATTTGTACTTTTTTTGTACAAGAAAGAATTTTACATTCGCTTAGAGAACTATTAGATATGAGAATTAAATAACATTGTGTTATTCAAAACTGTGTTCTATTATGTATGATTACTTTCATGATTTAAACTAACAGATTTGGCTACGTCAAGGTTATTTAAATAATGCTAAAGGATCCCTAAAACTCCGTGACCATTGTAATGCGTGTTTCACACGCCCACCAGCCGCGGTCAAATTTGTCATTTTGCACGCTCCTACACAGTTGGACTTACAATAGCCAATAAAACGGATATAAGCGACAGGGACAAACAAGATTTAGATATACTGTCACAAATGTGTCGCAGCTAAACTTTAATAGTACATTATTTCCTAGAGCTTGAAGCAGATAATTGCTGTTCTGGTTGCGGTATTCTTAAAAAACCGGCCAAGAGCGTGTCGGACACGCCCGAAATAGGGTTCCGTAGCCATTATGAAAAAAATAAGTAATATTTTTCTAAGGATTTCGTATTTTATACGGAATCTTCCAAGTTTAGGTATTTATACCTTAGGCTGCTATTTACTCTTAAACTACTAATAATTCTCAAGCAAACTTAGGCGTTATAGTTTTTCTTGAAAGTTTGATATACTTACTACCATCCTGAATTTTTTCAAATTTTTCCACCCACCGGTTTAGATTTTAGAGGGGGGAGACGCTCAATTTTCATGAGGATTTGCACTTTAAAGTTGAATATTTCGCAAATAAATCACTGAATTGAAAAATCGTTATAGCAACCTCCTAATGGTTTTTAAAGACATATCCAACGATACCCCACACTATAGGGTTTGATGAGAAAAAGAAATCACCCCCACTTTACGTGTATGGGAGGTACCCTAAAAAAAATGTTTTTTAATTTTTTATTGTACCATTTTGTCGGCATAGTTTACATATAATATATCCGTGCAAAATTACAGCTTTCTAGCATTGATAGTCCCCGAGCAAAGCCGCGGACGGACAGACAGACAGACATGGCGAAACTATAAGGGTTCCGTTTTTGCTATTTTGGCTCCGGAACCCTAAAAACGGAAAAGGATACAGCAAACAAAATAAATGAAAACTTAATTTACATAAAGAACAAAGATTTTTTCGTTATATAATGAAAAAATCTGCAGCTTTTTTATCAATATCATTTAAATAAGTGTATTTTTAACCCCCGACGCAAAAAGAGGGGTGGTTTAAGTTTGACCGCTATGTGTGTCTGTGTGTCTGTCTGTGGCACCGTAGCTCTTAAATGGGTGGACCGATTTGAATGCGGTTTTTTTTATTTGAAATCAAGTTTTCTAGCGATGGTTCTTAGACATGTTTCATATTTTGTTGGTTAGGTTCGGTTATTATAACTTAATAAATAAGGCTGCGGTAGTCATAGAAATGATTTTTATTAGCGAAATATGGGTTATAATAAGGTGTTTTGTCATTACTAATAAACTCATCCATATTCTACTTAATTAAGCATGCAAACTTTAGTATATAGGTACATTTTGTTCATGGTCATTTACCTATCTTCGTTCCGCACATCTCTAATGAAAACAGCTCCGCGGAGTGTGGATAGGCAAATGAAGTACTAACTTTGGGGGCGGCAAACGTGAGCTTGCCTAAGGAATCCAAAAGCTTAATGGTTACTTGACCTGAAATGTATATTTCAGATTTTTTTTATTTATGACGGTGGAAGCATTCTACACTTCCACTGAACGTAGATATAGTTAGTGTTAATGTTTAGTTTTGTAACTAAGGGACTCACATCCCTGTATTATTGTTATTTTATTTTTTTTTATTTAATTTTATACTGTTGTTTTTAAGTATTTTATTTGTAATTATTTTATTTTGAAAAAATGACTTTCTGCCAAGTTTCTTGCGGTGCATTCTTCTTGGAAATGATGGTCTTTCCGAAGCGCTGGTAGTTTAAAAAATGACGTGTAAAAGTGCCCATTGCGGCCTATTTACTGAATAAATGATTTGAAATTTGAAATTTGAAAAGTGTTTCTTATTGGTTTATGACAAACACATTTGTCGCAATACATCCTAGTACATCTCTGGTGAAAACGCAGAAGAACAGTATTACATATATTTCTTTCCCGAACAAGACCTAAAGCTTAATAACACCTGAAGCTATTGCAGCATCAGATACAGATAAAAACGCTGTCATATACATATATACATACAGTGATCAATCCACATGGGTCAGTAGGGAGAAATTAGAAACTATGAGAGATAGCGAAATCTGTTCTTAGGAACCATGGCTTCTATTTTAGATTTAATAAAAATGACATTTAATTTTTTTTTTAACTCTCATACATAACCGGGAATCGAACCTGGTCAAAATCTCTGTAAAGTATGTTATAAATTCTGCTTATTTTTTCGTTGTTATTTTGGATTGTGTGGATCATGAGTGAAAGGAAATACATTTTACAAGCTTTTATTTAACTTGCAAGTGTGTATGAATTTATGTATTGTATAATGTATGTATGTATGTACGGGTCCAATCTTGCAAGTTGAATTTGACGCACTTCCAGTGGTCGGATTGACTTCAAATTCCGCATACTCATTTAAATCTAGCGAAAATACAATATTCTGTTAGTGACATGCTGGTGGTTTGGTCAGAATCGTCTCCGCAGGATGGAACTCTTCAACGATTAGTGAAATCGAGGAGTCGACTTGAAATTTGGTATGAACCGTTGAGGAGTTCCATCCTGCGGAGACGATTCTGGCTGGACCACCAGGATGTCACTACCAGATTATTGTATTGTCACAGTTTTTTTTTTTTTATTCGACTGGATGGCAAACGAGCAAGTGGGTCTCCTGATGGTAAGAGATCACCACCGCCCATAGACAACTGCAACACCTAAATAAATAAGAGCTATAACAACGAAAAATTGAGCAGAATCGATAAACACAGTTTACAGAGATTTTGACCAATAATACATTAGGCAATAATTCAGTAACAATTTGAATGTCAATGTAAAAACAATAAAATAAAAACAAGAAATAATACTGACAAAGAAATAATAATAACAATTTTAACAAAAAACTTTTTCCAACAAAAGGTCTTTTAGTCGACGGCTAAACGTTTCATCGTTCTTTTCGTTTTTTAGGTGTGAGGGTAGCTGTTCATAGTATTTAGATTTTCCGTTTAACAATTAACACCTTGTTTAAGTATATACTGATATATAATTCTGTTTTTTTTTTCAGTCACTCAGCATAGTTGCAGCAAGCCGTAACGCTGTTTTTCAGTGGGACCCATTTAAAACTTAGCACAAAAACACACACACGCTGTAACAACAAGAACGCCAGCGGAAAGTAGTTCGGGTAGTAATAAGGGTCCCGTGATTCGTGTAACATGTGCCATGGGACACTTTTGTCCTCCAACCCGTGATACCCGAACGGGATAGTTGCCTGTCCCGCGCAATTTGCATAAACGTAAACGTCCGCCTTAATACAGTCTTCTAAAGTTGCCCGTTTCAGTCTGCGAATTACAATAAAAAAAGTTGCGCTCTGTAGGGTTACCACATGTGTGGTACATCTGTGGGACACGATATGATCGCATCCAGAACACACACTAATTGTGGAATCAACATTCGTCAGCAGTGTTTTCAGACAAATATGACGTCGGGACTTTCAAGACAAGGGCTTATTCTTTCTTTAAAAGCCAGTGATTCTCCTTGAGTTGTTGGTTTGGTACACTCGCCCAGTATGGATTGGAAACTGCACACACAATATTTAGATTGCTTCACGGGTGTTCGCAGGTTTTGTCGCGATATTTCAATTACCCCGAGTATAGACCTCTCCATAACCCTCTGAGTGACTTAAAGCTTGTATCAGATAATGTAATTTAATCTTCAAACAAGCGCAGTGGGGGCACACTTAAAACGTCACCTTTTCACCTACCTACACGCCAGCGCCTCTGGCGACAAAATGATAGCACTAAATTGACAAATGTGTCAAACGTGGACTTGAAAAATTCAGTCTGTCCGCCATCTTTCCGCTGTATGTTGGCTGTCTGGCTTTCGCGGATGATTTTTAAGTTTATCTGATTTTTTGCTGTTTTCTTCAAGTTGTATTACATTGCTCCGCTTGGGTGACCAAGTGAAGTGACCACCATAAACTCGTTTGCTTTCCGGCCTCGCGATGTAATGCAACTTGCGCAATTTTCTTATAGGTCTAAACTGGGCTTTATAGACTTTAAGCTTGTTGTGTGCGTGCATGTACATGTGTGTGTTATGTCAGATTTAGTTCTTCAGCTAGCTACCAGATAGCGCTTGTTACCATACATGCAAATTTGACCATAGAGTTGCCACTCTTTTTCTATATTGGTACTATACTCTTTGAACAAGCGCTTGCCGCTGCGCAGCGCCAGCGTTTATCGCATAAAACCACCGAGCGCTTTATACTAGTAATATAGAAAAATGGATACTTATGTTAGGACACCGACTGTACTTATAAATTGAATGCTGAGCTCTAAAAGAAGAAGAATCAGGACATAAAGGCAAAAGTCCCGGCTTATCCGCGCGCATGGCCACCCCAGTCCTACCCTACTTCGCAGAATTATGCTGAAAGTTAAAATGTTTTTACATAAACGGAACTTTTTCGTATTTCTTTTTTAATTTCTAAATATTTTAACGAGGTACAGTCAGGAGGAATTGTTGCTGCCGCGCCTACGGCCTGTAATTACTTAAAGACGGAATCGACGTCGACTCCATGTATTTGACGTAGATTTGTGCGTTAATTTATGATCCTGGGTGTGGCGTTATAAAGAAGGTCTCTTTACATGTCCGTTGATGAAGTCATTTTGACGACTAAATTTTTATACCGACTTTGGAAAAGGATAACAGCCTAGTTTGGTTGTATTTTTAATCCCCAGCGCGAAATGGTGTTATAAGTTTAACGCCAATGTCTTTCAGTCTGTTTGTCAGTCTGTCTGTGGCATCGTAGCTCTCAAATGGATAGACCGATTTCAATGCGATTTATTAAGTGAAATTGAGTTAAAGGACATTTTCACAAAAAAGTGTACACTTAATTTCCTGCTCAGAATGGAAAGCATAATCAATTCGGATGGTTTAAATAAAATCCTAAAGAAAAATGTCATTCTTTTGACGTTTTTTTATACACTGTATTGGGCGTCACAAAACTGACTCATAAAATGAAGGATATCGAACTTGGGAATGACAATTTCGGGGGTTTTTAAGTTTCCTAAGATGATTTAGTTATTTAAGTTTGCTATCTCAGAACTCCGCCATTAATAGGTATGATTTGTTTTTTTTAGGGGATGTCCCCGACGGAAAGTATACTTCCCTTTGAACATATTTAAATTTACCAGTGTAAGGATGAAAAAAAGAGGATCACATTTCTAACTCTTAGTGTGCTTTTTGTATCAACTTTCAACTTTTTTGAATTGTTCAAAATCAAATTTACGATACAAAATAGTATTATCTGTACAACCTGTGTACCATCAGCCAAATTAGTGGTCTATCAATTTTTAAACAAGTTCTTATCAAATTAATATGTCACTAAAGTCGAACTTTCAAGTTGACAGACACGTCTATTGGCATTATTGTTTTGACATGCAAACGATTGTCAACTTTAGGGTGGTAGACCACATATTTGGCTGATCATACACTGTGCCGCATATGTATATGTAGCTGTAATGCATGCGTGACCGAGGAGCATACAACTCATTAATTCTAGCTTATAATAATAAAATCCAGTTTCATATTTTCCATAAATCGAAAAGCTTCCATTGCTTGGAATCAATCGTACTGGCCAATTATATTCTCAAGACGATCTGCAATAAGTAAGTGCTCCAACTGGCTTTGTCGTTGTGCGCATCTTTATCTATCCAGACAGAAAAGAAAGGGACGCTCTTAGACAAACGAGCAGAATCGAACTCGAGATAGCCCTTCTGGATGCCATTAAAAGCAGACGGTATAGAAAAAAAAACTTCGCACAGCATTTCTTATTTATGAAATGCTGCCAGTAGCAATTATGGCTTTGTAGATTTTCAAAGACTAAAGAACTCTTTGTAGTTTCTATCAGTGTATTCTATTATTTTGAATTATACTTTTTAAACGCAACTTCATTTGAAATAAGAACAAAATTATTCAGATAGTTTGTTTTCTCACGGAAAACAGGATGCTACAAAATATTAAAAGATCGTATTCAACTATTTTTTAGGTGCTTTGATTTTTTTATGTTGTGGCAAGCGCTTTTTAATACTCGATGCAAAAAGAGGGGTGTTATAAATTGGACGCCAATGTTCGTCTGTCTATCGGACAGTTGCATCGTAGTTTTCAGACGGATGGATCAGAGTGCACTCTTAAACGGGTGGAACGATTTGATTGCGGTTTTTTTTATTTGAAAGCAGGTTTTCTAGCGATGTTTCTTAGATATGTTTTAGATTAGTTATTGAACTATGAAGTGACAATGTCAGGGGTTTTCCAAATTTTTGTTGATGGGGTTATAATTACTCTTATTTGTTGTAAGTTATACCTTCTGCTGTAATCAATTCCTTACTTTTTCTTTTGTAAGAGATTGTATGGAAAAAATCGCTCTATTTTTTTCTTTATGTACAATCGAACCATTTGATTCCTGACCCACCGTAGAACGTTCTCACAGTAAGTGTCATAATAAATTCCCTTGTCAAGCAATGCGATGTCAGTATGACTTTTATTTACACCCATATAGTAAATCCTCCATTATGCGTTCAAAAACCATAGATAATGCCAGCACTACGATATTGGATTCTATTATGAACACGGCTGTATCGTAATGAGATTATATACATTGGAATCGTTGTGAGATGTACTTTGGCTAGGTACGAATCACTAAAAAGTGAGAAATAAAGAATAACCAAAAAAGTAAAACCGACTCGAAAAAAATAAAAAAAATAACATATCGAAAATACAAACTGAAACATAGATGCACAGAAAAACCAGAAAAATAGGCCAGCGCTGGGAATCGAACCCAGGTCTAACTTTCCTTATGCTACACTGGCTTCCTTCTCTTAGCCACTCAATATGTTAGGTAATATTAATTTAAAGTAAGTACTTAACAAAAATTGGCTGTGTGTTCTTGTGTTAGCGCTGTAAATTACGAACAGTTTTTCCTATTATTTAAAGATGCACGGGACCCTCGGTGCTCGAGTCCGACTCGTAATAATCCAATTTTTATTTTAAATTAAAATAATAACTTTTTGTACTAAAATATTTTAAACTATAAAATACTCGTAACAATAAAACCACCAACCTTAATTTCCAAACAACTTTTACACAGCCGCACCAACACTTACAAAAACAATTAAAAAACAAAACACTGCACTAGACAAAAAAAAACACCCACTAAACACTGGCACTAAATTCAAAAATAACGGAATCCATTCAAATTTCGAAACGCACGTCCAAAAGTTTTCGCGGAGCGAATGCGTTGCAACTCTACAGAGGTTCAGTGCGTTCGGTCGGCTCGCTTACACTGGCCGCCTTGGCTTTTGCACGCATGCGTACTGGCTGGATGCAATGCTGGCCAAATAAGTGTGTGACGTTCATTATTAAAAAGAAATGTGTGACGTCAGATGTTCTATTTATAAAATGCTCAAGTTGGACTCAGGACTTGGTGACGGTTGCATTTCTATAAAAGCGTTAAGAGTGGATCGACTCTGGATCAACTACATCATGTGAAACTAACTTATAATAATATACTCAAGGTTTTCATATCGTTAAAAAAATTAAATACTATTTATATCCAGAAATAAATTGAATTAAATGAGTTATCAAAAACTATCATTGTAATAAAATCGTAATTAAAGTTAAATGCGTCTCACTGAAAACCAGCGGTGCTGGCAAAAACCAGTATGCCGAGTGGGACCCAATTTTATACTATTCGATATATATTTTTCAAAATAACTATTACCAAAACCTTTACATACCTATATTTACCTCGAAGTTTTGATCACATTGTAGTGGCCATCAATACTATTTTTTTTTACAAAAACATATTGGTCACACACAAACAAAATGGCGAGAATTTCGGACAACCGGTACATGGGTTTCCAGAGCCACTTTTTAAACAGTAAGTTTATAGGATTAAAATTTGCCAAACATGCATTTTTGTGGTAGTTTTAAGACCCTTCTATAATTGGTCATCTAATAAGCATGACAGTATAATGTGACACAACATTTCATCTATTAAACTGTACTACTTTTGTCCCTTCGCTGACGGGACAGAATAACAACAAGAAATAGTTGTTGATGCACCCAGATGCAAGTGGCGAATAGTCGTTCATTGCTGCATTCTAAAAGGTTGCCAGGGGAGGCCTTTTAAGAGCGTTTATTCCTGATGAGCTGGCAACGCTGCATTTTTGTTAGTTTTTCTCGATTATTCCATAAAAATTGAATGAAAATTAATAATGTTGTCTGATAGAACACTTCTTAATATATAAGTTAATGTGTCTACTCCAATAATTATTCGTTATAGACTTATATTTTCTTTAAAAACCGGTCATAAACATTAATTCGTTTTTAAGAAATATAAAAGTCTATCTCGAATAATTATTGGAGTAGACACATTAACTAAGTATATTAAGAAGTGTTCTATCATTCTAGGCAACATTATTAATTTTCATTCAATTTTTATGGAATAATCGAGAAAAACTAACAAAAATGCAACGTTGCCAGCTCAGCAGGAACAAGCTTTTATTTACTGGCGTTAGGTGTGATGCCGTCTCTATTTGTTTTGTTCGAATAGACGGAGACGGCATCACATTTAACCGTCGGTTAAGGCTAATCAATGGATGGTGAAACAGCCCCTTAATATACAAATCGCGTGACAATACAATAATCTAGCAGTGACATCCTGGTAGTCCAGCCAGGATCATCTCCGCAGGACGGAACTCTTCAACGGTCAATAGCATCGACTTGAAATTTGGTATGCAAATGTAGTTTGGGTGACAATGCAAGTAAAGTCAACAAAAAGTACAGTCAGCTAAAAAACTTGTATCAAAAATGAAATTTTTATGGTTAGGTTATTTATTTTAACAGTGAAAAATCTTCCAGCTGATAGTGATGATAATTTGTTACTAATGAAATATCACTAGATGGCGTTAGTTTAGTGCGGTCATTTTGAAATTTGTGCAACTACCAAGTTGTAGGTATAAGCCGCGGACGGACGGACGAACGATCGGACATGGCAAAATTGTAAGGGTTCCTTGTAAAACCACGGAACCCTAAACAGCCAAGCAATTTGATATCAAAACTTCCATGAAACTCACTAACTTAGCTAACGCCAAATAAGACGTTGATTTCTGATGACAGCTTACTTCAGAAATGGACAAATCGCGACCAAAAGAAACTAAAACACTTTTTCATGAAAGTTTCATGCAATAGACAGGTTCATTGGCACCACAGTGCAGATGTACACCAGAAGGGAACATAAATGATAATCTTAGAAAGTCATCTCTATTATACGAGTACCTACCTACTATAACCACTATTACTACAGGTAGGTATATCTCTGTATATAGAATTCTATATTTAGAAATTGAAAACACAGGTGTATTTAATATAATGTGGGATCGTTTGAAGGAAAACAAACTTTTAAAACGAGAAGTAAAAAAGTTTATTAAAAAAAAAATTGAATACGTTAAATAGCAAAGAACATAAAACACCACTAGCGCTTAGGCTGACCCGATCGTAACTCAAATCTTTTTTACTCATTCGCTCGTCTCATTCACTCCACATTAGTCTTCAGTCATTCGGTCGCTCGTTTACATCAAATCATTCTAACATTAATCCACCTTTTGCACGCGGCTCCGCCCGCGTGGTATTCGGTTATCCCGCGCTGTTCCCTCGGGAACTGTGCATTTTTCGGGATAAAAAGTAGCCTATATCACTCTCGGACCCATAAACTATCTGTATGCCAACTGGTTGTACTTTTTGTTGACTGTGCTTGCATTGTCACCCAAACAACATTTGCATACCAAATTTCAAGTCGATGCTATTAATTGTTGAAGAGTCCTGTGGAGACGATCCTGGCCGGACTACCAGGATGTCACTAACTAGATTATTTTATTGTCACGTGATTTACATAAGTATACCAAATTTTAAGTCAGTCTGGCTACTGGAAGTTGGTCAAATTTAACTTGCAAGATTTGATTACAGACAGACAGACAACGGGACAGGTGAAACTAAATAAAATCTTGTGAAAATTATATCGTTTTATTTACATTTAAGAGGGTGTTAAATAAAGTAGATAGTTATTACAATGTATGTAAACTCTTTATGGTACATAATAAATAAACAAACACAATTGACAAACGTTAAGATATATATACAAAAGCGAACTGATTCCTTTAAGGGATCTCTACTAATCCACCTTTCAGTGGATGAGAGGAGCATTAATAATAATTTAAGACCCAACGATTTATTAAATCTTGTAATCGTATAATGTCGTATAATGCCAATCCTTTCTTTCTCAATCAGCTTTGGAAGTGAAATATACCTTCACTTCCTCTTCTGTGCAGCTGCCTCCTGTGCCCCTCTCTCCGGATAGTTTCAGACACGTGTAATAAATACGCGGAATTATCCTCCAACTTTATCGATGGACTCCTGCGGAAGGAAAAACAAAATATTATTTTGACTACCTTTCATATTTGCGAGTGATTCTTCCATACTTGCTTTATTAATATTTATGAGACTTTCGTTCGAGCTAGGAGTTTGTTGGTGATATAAGTTTGTCTCTTCCATTCGAGGGGTTAGTGACCAACCCCAAATACCGGGTGTGGACTGTATACGAGCAAATAATTAAAACATAGGTCGTACTCGTCAAACTGAACATTAGTTCAGCGACTTTTAAAAATAATGGAGTCTTTAGATTTTCTTTTTTCATACAAATTAAATACTGCTATTAATGTACGCCATCTTAGAACACAACTGACGTCGCCTGTCACTGTCACGCTACAAACATTGCTTCTTCGAATAAACTTTAAAGTGTAACAATAGTACATTGTGTCTTAAGGGCGGTAAATAAGGAATTACGAAACGAGAGTATATTAGAAGCCCGAAGTCGAAGACTGAGGGCTTTAATGAGTCGATGTTCGTAATTCTAGTACCGCCCGTGCGACATACAATGTTTTTCATCACATTTGCAAGTAAAATTTTATATTTGTAAAAGAAAAAATATAATTCTTCCAAATATTGGCGATACCTTAGGCTGTGCTCTTGGCAACGTCGCCCTCTACCTCCCTCAGCATGCGCCGCACACGTGCGTGTGCATATGGTGTCCATGTAGTCCTGCAGCAGCGCGCGCAGCACCATCAGTACGGGCACTGACTCATTTACCGACCTTGGGCTTCATGACAAGAAAATGTGTACGCGCAATGACTCATTTACCGACCACGGGTTTCATGACAAGCACATTAAGGTCGAGGGTTTATTTGGGGGGTTGCAACCAAGGTAGCCTGCATGTTACGACACTGTTTACGAGCAAGTGTGATGAAAAAATAAAAAACTAATTATTTTTAAAAGTCGCTGAACTGATAATGTTCATTTTGACGAGTATGATCTAGGTTTTTAACCCCCGACGCAAAAAGAGGGTGTTATAAGTATATATACGGTTAAGCCGTGTTTGAGATATTGAACTTTGAAGTGACAAAGTCGGGGGTTTTCCAACTTTTTGTTGGTTAGGTTATTATATATATATTATAATATTTGCTCATATTACAGGCCACACCCGTTATTTATCGACGGATATGAACAGCAATAATGTTCATGCTCCCCTACGTCCCACTATTACTGGTACAGGTCTCCTCTCAGTATGGGAAGGTTTTAACCTGAAGTTCCCATGCATACCCAGTGCGGATTGGGAACTTTCTCATACCATTCAATTGTTCTTCTTCTTCTCTCCTTCATCTCTTTCTGTATTACAGAAATGGGGAAAACGATTGTGATTTGTGATTATTGTAAGATATAATTATTTATTTGCAGAAAAAGGGTAGAAAGAAAGAAGGAGGGGAAGAAGGATAGAAAGGGGTGTAATATCAATCTCTCATTGATAATAACGACAAATACGAATGTTATTCAATAAAAAACCTACAAAAATCAATGTTTTGCATTCTGTAAACACTTGTTGGAATTATAATGTCAATGGGTTCGTTGAACTGTAATTATACACCGATTCAATACCAATCGAACTGAGTACGTTTGTTTTACAATTGTCCTACAAAAGGTCAAGCCTTAATGACGATAAAAACTGATAAAAATAATTTTGGTTTAATTTAGTATAGGTACAACTCAAATTTGGTGCAGTTTTCAATAAAACATAGAGTTAACATTATAACTTTAACTAGTCTATTTTTTATACTTACTCGTAAACTTTTTTTGTTTTCTGATCATTTTTTTAAACCTTTTAGCTCTCATCGAAAGACGTCAACACTCCTTCGGAACTAACCGCTCACCCGGACAAGAGATGTCGCTATTAAGCAATCAAATTAAGATTGGTTTTTGGAGTATTTTTGTATTTTTTATTTTAACACCAAATTTGTTACTTTTATGGTCATCCCGTGACATCCAACGAAAACGTTTCGATTACATTGACGTTTGGATTTCACAGGATGACCGTAAAAGTAACAAATTTGGAGTTGAAATGAAAAATACAAAATGACTCCAAAAACCAATCTTAGGTTATTTGCTATTAACGTGTGTGTTCGTATAGACGCATCTCTTCTGTTTTCAAATTTATATTTTGAAGAAATAACATATTATCAAGCAGAGGATCGTGGGTCCAAACCCCGGCTCGCACCTCTGAGTTTTTCGAAATTCTTGTGCGGAATTACATTTGAAATTTACCACGAGCTTTACGGTGAAGGAAAACATCGTGAGAAAACCTGCACAAACCTGCGAAGCAATTCAATGGTGTGTGTGAAGTTCCCAATCCGCACTGGGCCCGCGTGGGAACTACTGCCCAAGCCCTCTCATTCTGAGGGGAGGCCTGTGCCCTGCAGTGGGACGTATATAGGCTGGGATGGTGATGGTGAACATATTATAAGGTTATCAAGATGATAGGTACTTCTGTATTCCCAGATCGCTACCATCTGGCCGTCTTCAAATCTAGAGTGAATAGGCATTTATTAAGCATCATGCATGATTATGGTCAAACACAAGCCTATTTCTGTGTAAAAAAGTAGATAAATTTCAACATGTGAACAGTCGGGTTATTCTCATCGCCGCTCCGGCCAAAATAAATGAAATAGTAACCCGCTGGCCCCTATTGGATCCCACAAAAAGTAATTCCTGATTAGCTACAAAAGAATTTCACTTGTAACGGTTAATTTCTTTTGCCCTTTGTGTAATTTTTCGTTTGACGGCGCTTGATCATTTTAATTTTAATTCAAGGATTCGACCGCTTAAATACAGGCTAATAAAAAAATCCTATACTATAATTTAACCCATATCAAGGCCACTTACTAATACGATATGAGAAGGGTTATGCTCGGAGTTTCTCTGAAGGATCGATTTCGTAACGAGGAGATCCGACAGAGAACTAAAGTCATCGACATAGCTCACCGGATAAGCAAACTGAAGTGGCAGTGGGCCGGTCATATCAGCCGAAGAACCGATAACCGCTGGGATAAACGAGTTCTTGAGTGGAGATCGCGGATCGGCAAGCTTGGCGTGGGAGGCCCTCAGACTAGGTGGAGCGATGATCTTCGCAAGGTAGTGGCAGTAACTGGATGAGAGTGGCCGAGGATCGTGCTCAGCGGCGTGCGATTGGAGAGGCCTATGCCCAGCGCAGTGGACTAAGATAGGCCGATGATGATGATGATATGAGATAGTGAAGGGAAGGGAAGGGAAGGGAGGAGGGGAGAGAAGAGATGAGGGGAGGGGAGTAGAGCACGATATAAAAAAGAGGAGAGGAGAGCACTGATACCAGCCAACATACCAAAGTCTATAAATTCCTTATTATTAAACGTAATTTGTAACTTAAATTGAACTTAAGTAGACACCGTCCAACTTCAATCACTCCAAACATCCGCCGTAAACAGTTTCTCATCGCCGATTAATTGCCAGAGTTAATCTTTTGAGGATTTCTTTGACTTTAGTTACAACTAAATTGGGATCAGGAATCTTTTTCGTAATCCACATAAACCTATAATATTTCAATACTATATAATTGCAGCATGATGTTCATTTCATTAAATGAATTAGTAGAAGTTTCGAAACAAGTTAGCTTTTGTGCGATGTTTGTGATAGTTGGAATGGAAGTCGAGGAGAACGGGTTCTGAAGTTAACATTATACATTAGATGTTAATTATGCAGGTGGTAGGACCTTGTGCAAGGTCCGCCCGGATTGCTATCACCATCTTGCTCGCTAATCCTGCCGTGAAGCAGCAGTGCTTGCACTGTTGTGTTTCGGCGTGGAGAGTAAGACAGCCGGTGAAATTACTGGCACTTGAGGTATCCCACCTTAGGCCTCTAGGTTGGCAACGCATCTGCAATACCCCTGGTGTCGCAGATGTTTATGGGCGGTGGTGATCTCTTACCATCAGGAGACCCACTTGCTCGTTTTCCATCCAGTCGAATAAAAAAAAAGTTAAATTGAAAGCCTGAAAGTATTTAATTTGCTCGAAGTCGAGAGAAAAATAGAATAGTTTAGTTTCGTTTATTTATTCATTCAATATACTTAATATTAAATTACATTGCTTTATGCAACATCTGCCAGAATGGGCTTTAATTCGCGCAAAGTATAGGCTGTACTACTTGACCTGTCAATGACCTGTGGGGTCCACTTTATACTATTCGATGTTTATTTTTTTCCATCTAATGTATTTTTATGTTTATCGAATATGTGTAAATAAATGTTACTCTCTCTCCCTCTCTCAATATGATTCTTCCAATTCAAATTTGGATCTAGGGTGACGCCCAGGAACCTGCACTGTACCTACATTACTTTTAAACTTCGCTTTTAAATCATGTTGTGTGTGTGTGTGTGCTTGTTTACTGCGCCCGTCTAAAAATTACGAATGCAACATAAGCCAATTAAATGTTTCAGCAGAGTAGGTTACATACTTTTTAGATAATTGCATACTGGCTGGATTTCCGTCACATTGATTTTCTTCTAAAGACGGCGAAGCACAACTAACTGACAGTATCGAAAATACAAACTGAGACATGGATGCACAGAAAAACCAGAAAAAGAGACCAGCGCTGGGAATCGAACCCAGGTCCTCAGCAATCCGTGCTGCGTGTCCAGCGGTGGTGTAGGGGTTATAGCACGCAGCACGGATTGCTGAGGACCTGGGTTCGATTCCCAGCGCTGGTCTCTTTTTCTGGTTTTTCTGTGCATCCATGTCTCAGTTCGTATTTTCGATATGGTTTCACGAGATACAAATAAAATACAAAAGACTCCAAAAAAACAATCACAACTGACAGTTTCAAATTAAGAATATAGAGTTGAGGTTTTCAGTTAGCAATTAATTGTAATTAATATTTTGTAGGTGTCGCACAGACGTAACTATCAAGCCCGGTTGATAGCGGAGAAGAAAGATAAAATAATCTAGGTCATAACATAAATATTTAGACCTTCGCCATCTTTACATTTGATTTCAACCTTTTTAGCCCGACTTCATAATGTCAAAGGCAACTTTATAATTCCCTGTAATCATGGAGAATAAAGAATCCCGTTTCAACTTCATTTAACAATCGGTGGGCGAATTTACCGTGAATTTCCCAAGGAAAATTCTGTCGGTTAAGTAATTATTTGACTTTCCCGAACTATTCTGAAAGCGTTCGACAATGTGAAGAGGTAGAGCGAAGGTAAGGCCATTAGGTTGATTGTACACTAGCTGTCTCCCGCGATTCTGTCTCGAAGAATTTGTTTGCATACTATCTAGCGAATTGTGCGATTTCCTAGAATTAAAATTCTTCTACGTCCTCTCAGGGCGTCGAACTACATATCAAAATTTTATTTAAATCAGCTCTGTGGCTTCCGACAGACACAGAGTATGACTTCGCCGTCAGATATTTCGGAGTGGCCAAGGTGGTCAAAAATATCGGAACCCAAAAAAAAAATGTTGTTTGTAAAAACAGCGCCGTTCGCAAGACCGGCAATTTTGCTGATTTGGGACCATTTCGTGACGTACCGTAAACTGCTTATAACTTAGCACTCTTATAGGTTTTAAACTTTATCTACACGGGAATTATTATTACGGGGGGATAAAGTTTAAAACCTAGAAGGGTGCTAGTTATCGACTCTAAATCGAATCAGCAATGTTGGGCCAGAGGGCAAAGTTGAAGCAGTTTACGGTACAACTTTTTTAAAATTTAACGTCTTTTTGCTATCTCTTATTTTTTTGTCACGAATAAATTATTTCTTTCTATTAACGTGCACTCTATTATTGGAATCAGAGTTCATGTTTGGATAATTT
>NC_133496.1:15023345-15042109 GCF_025370935.1 Choristoneura fumiferana | reverse complement strand
TTGGAATACTTAATATACAAATCGCGTGACAATACATAATCTAGCAGTGACATCCTGGTAGTCCAGCCAGGATCGTCTCCGCAAGACGGAACTCTTCAACGGTTTAGCATCGACTTGAAATTTGGTATGCAAATGTAGTTTGGGTGACAATGCAAGTAAAGTCAACAAAAGTACAGTCAGCTAAAATCTTGTATTAAAAATGAAATTTTTATGGTTAGGTTATTTATTTTAACAGTGAAAAATCTTCCAGCTGATAGTGATGATAATTTGTTACTAATGAAATATCACTAGATGGCGTTAGTTAAGTGCGGTCATTTTGAAATTTGTGCAACTACCAAGTTGTAGGTATAAGCCGCGGACGGACGGACGAACGATCGGACATGGCAAAATTGTAAGGGTTCCTTGTAAAACTACGGAACCGTAAACAGCCAAGCAATTTGATATCAAAACTTCCATGAAACTCACGAACTTAGCTAACGCCAAACAAGACGTTGATTTCTGATGACAGCTTACTTCAGAAATGGACAAATCACGACCAAAAGAAACTGAAACACTTCTTCATGAAAGTTTCATGCAATAGACAGGTTCATTGGCACCACAGTGCAGATGTACACCAGAAGGGAACATAAATGATAATCTTAGAAAGTCATCTCTATTATACGAGTACCTACCTACTATAACCACTATTACTACAGGTAGGTATATCTCTGTATATAGAATTCTATATTTAGAAATTGAAAACACAGGTGTATATAATATAATGTGGGATCGTTTGAAGGAAAAATAAACTTTTAAAACGAGAAGTAAAAAAGTTAAAATAAAAAAAAAAATTGAATACGTTAAATAGCAAAGAACATAAAACACCACTAGCGCTTGGGCTCACCCGATCATAACTCAAATCTTTTTTACTCATTCACTCCACATTAGTCTTCAGTCATTCGGTCGCTCGTTTACATCAAATCATTCTAACATTAATCCACCTTTTGCACGCGGCTCCGCCCGCGTGGTATTCGTTATCGCCGCGCTGTTCCCTCGGGAACTGTGCATTTTTTCGGGATAAAAAGTAGCCTATGTCACTTTCGGGCCATAACTATCTCTATGCAAAAATCACGTCATCCATAGGTCCTTACGGCGTGAAAGACGGACAAACACACAAAATATAAACACACTTTGCATTTATAATATTAGTATGGATGGTCAATACTGCTACTATGTGATGGTGTGCAATAACCCTGCTGCTTACGTGGGTACTCAATACATGACGCCATGATGTCATCCAGACATGTACCCACTCAAATCACCCACACAATTTCATATATTAATACTAATTTGGAATAATAACCTAACCATAAAAATTTCATTTAATACAAGCGTTATTTGCTGGTTGTACTTTTTGTTGACTGTACCTACTTGCATTGTCACCCAAACAACATTTGCATACCAAATTTCAAGTCGATGCTATTAATTGTTGAAGAGTCCTGTGGAGACGATCCTGGCCGGACTACCAGGATGTCACTAACTAGATTATTGTATTGTCACGTGATATACATAAGTATACCAAATTTTAAGTCAGTCTGGCTACTGGAAGTTGGTCAAATTTAACTTGCAAGATTTGATTACAGACAGACAGACAACGGGACAGGTGAAACTAAATAAAATCTCGTTTTATTTCATTTAAGAGGGTGTTAAATTAAGTAGATAGTTATCACAATGTATGTAACCTCTTTATTGTACAAAATAAATAAACAAACACAATTGACAAACGTTAAGATATATATACAAAGCGAACTGATTCCTTTAAGGGATCTCTACTAATCCACCTTTCAGTGGATGAGAGGAGCATTAATAATAATTTAAGACCCAACGATTTATTAAATCTTGTAATCGTATAATGCCCATCCATAGTCGTATAATACCCTGAACAATCTTTCCTTTCTTTCTCAATCAGCTTTGGAAGTGAAATATACCTTCACTTCCTCTTCTGTGCAGCTGCCTCCTGTGCCCCTCTCTCCGGATAGTTTCAGACACGTGTAATAAATACGCGGAATTATCCTCCAACTTTATCGATGGACTCCTGCGGAAGGAAAAACAAAATATTATTTTGACTAACTTTCATATTTGCGAGCGATTCTTCCAGACTTGCTTTATTAATATTTATGACACTTTCGTTCGAGCTAGGAGTTTGTTGGTGATATAAGTTTGTCTCTTCCATTCGAGGGGTTAGTGACCAACCCCAAATACCGGGTGTGGACTGTAATACGAGCAAATAATTAAAACATAGGTCGTACTCGTCAAACTGAACATTAGTTCAGCGACTTTTAAAAATAATGGAGTCTTTAGATTTTCTTTTTTTCATACAAATTAAATACTGCTATTAATGTACGCCATCTTAGAACACAACTGACGTCGCCTGTCACTGTCACGCTACAAACATTGCTTCTTCGAATAAACTTTAAAGTGTAATAAAAATAAAAAACTAATTATTTTTAAAAGTCGCTGAACTGATAATGTTCATTTTGACGAGTATGATCTAGGTTTTTAACCCCCGACGCAAAAAGAGGGGTGTTATAAGTTTAACCGCTATGTGTGTCTGTGGCATCGTAGCTCTTAAACGGGTAGACCGATTTGAATGCGGTTTTTTTTTAATTGAAAGCAAGTTTTCTAGCGATGGTTCTTAGACATGTTTTATCAAAATCGGTTAAGCCGTTTTTGAGATATTGGGGTTTTTCCAACTTTTTGTTGGTTAGGTTATTATATATATATATATATATATATATATATAATATTTCCTCATATTGCAGGCCACACCCGTTATTTACTGGTATGAACAGTAATAATTTTCATGCTCCCCTACGTCCCACTATTACTGGTACGGGTCTTCTCTCAGTATGGGAAGGTTTTAACCTGAAGTTCCCATGCATACCCAGTGCGGATTGGGAACTTTCTCATACCATTCAATTGTTCTTCTTCTTCTCTCCTTCATACCTTTCTGTATTACAGAAATGGGGAAAACGATTGTGATTTGTGATTATTGTAAGATATAATTATTTATTTGCAGAAAAAGGGTAGAAAGAAAAAAGGAGGGGAAGAAGGATAGAAAGGGGTGTAATATCAATTGATAATAACGACAAATACGAATGTTATTCAATAAAAAACCTACAAAAATCAATGTTTTGCATTCTGTAAACACTTGTTGGAATTATAATGTCAATGGGTTCGTTGAACTGTAATTATACACCGATTCAATACCAATCGAACTGAGTACGTTTGTTTTACAATTGTCCTACAAAAGGTCAAGCCTTAATGACGATAAAAACTGATAAAAATAATTTTGGTTTTATTAGGTATTGGTACAACTCAAATTTGGTGAGGTTTTCAATAAAACATAGAGTTAACATTATAACTTTAACTAGTCTATTTTTTATACTTACTCGTAAACTTTTTTTGTTTTCTGATCATTTTTTTAAACCTTTTAGCTCTCATCGAAAGACGTCAACACTCCTTCGGAACTAACCGCTCACCCGGACAAGAGATGTCGCTATTAAGCAATCAAATTAAGATTGGTTTTTGGAGTCTTTTTGTATTTTTTATTTTAACACCAAATTTGTTACTTTTATGGTCATCCCGTGACATCCAACGAAAACGTTTCGATTACATTGACGTTTGGATTTCACAGGATGACCGTAAAAGTAACAAATTTGGAGTTGAAATGAAAAATACAAAATGACTCCAAAAACCAATCTTAGGTTATTTCATATTTGCTATTAACGAGTGTGTTCGTATAGACGCATCTCTTCTGTTTTCAAATTTATATTTTGAAGAAATAACATATTATCAAGCAGAGGATCGTGGGTCCAAACCCCGGCTCGCACCTCTGAGTTTTTCGAAATTCTTGTGCGGAATTACATTTGAAATTTACCACGAGCTTTACGGTGAAGGAAAACATCGTGAGAAAACCTGCACAAACCTGCGAAGCAATTCAATGGTGTGTGTGAAGTTCCCAATCCGCACTGGGCCCGCGTGGGAACTACTGCCCAAGCCCTCTCATTCTGAGGGGAGGCCTGTGCCCTGCAGTGGGACGTATATAGGCTGGGATGATGATGGTGAACATATTATAAGGTTATCAAGATGATAGGTACTTCTGTATTCCCAGATCGCTAGCATCTGGCCGTCTTTAAATCTAGGGAATGGCATTTATTAAGCAAGCTTGCTCCATCTTTGCTCACCATCATGCATGATTATGGTCAAATACAAGCCTATTTCTGTGTAAAAAAGTACATAAATTTCAACATGTGAACAGTCGGGTTATTCTCATCGCCGCTCCGGCCAAAATAAATGAAATAGTAACCCGCTGGTCCCTATTGGATCCCACAAAAAGTAATTCCTGATTAGCTACAAAAGAATTTCACTTGTAACGGTTAATTTCTTTTGTCCTTTGTGTAATTTTTCGTTTGACGGCGCTTGATCATTTTAATTTTAATTCAAGGATTCGACCGCTTAAATACAGGCTAATAAAAAAATCCTATATTATAATTTAACCCATATCAAGGCTACTTACTAATACGTTATGAGAAGGGTTATGCTCAGAGTTTCTCTGAAGGATCGAATTCGGAACGAGGAGATCCGACAGAGAACTAAAGTCATCGACATAGCTCACCGGATAAGCAAACTGAAGTGGCAGTGAGCCGGCCATATCAGCCGAAGAACTGATAACCGCTGGGATAAACGAGTTCTTGAGTGGAGATCGCGGATCGGCAAGCGAGGCGTGGGACGCCCTCAGACTAGGTGGAGCGATGATCTTCGCAAGGTAGTGGCAGTAACTGGATGAGAGTGGCCGAGGATCGTGCTCAGTGGCGTGCAATTGGAGAGGCCTATGTCCAGCGCAGTGGACTAAGATAGGCCTATGATGATGATGATGATAATGATGATATGAGAAGAGCCATCATTGCATACTGGCTGGTTTTCCGTCACATTGATTTTCTTCTAAAGACGGCGAAGCACAACTGACAGTTTCAAATTAAGAATATAGAGTTGAGGTTTTCAGTTAGCAATTAATTGTAATTAATATTTTGTAGGTGTCGCACAGACGTAACTATCCAGCACAGTTGATAGCGGAAAAGAAAGATAAAATAATCTAGGTCATAGCATAAATATTTAGACCTTCGCCATCTTTACATTAATTTGATTTCAACCTTCTTAGCCCGACTACATAATGTCAAAGGCAACTTTATAATTCCCTGTACCTAATCATGGAGAATAAAGAATCCCGTTTCAACTTCATTTAACAATCGGTGGGCGAATTTACCGTGAATTTCCCAAGGAAAATTCTGTCGGTTAAGTAATTATTTGACTTTCCCGAACTATTCTGAAAGCGTTCGACAATGTGAAGAGGTAGAGCGAAGGTAAGGCCATTAGGTTGATTGTACACTAGCTGTCTCCCGCGATTCTGTCTCGAAGAATTTGTTTGCATACTATCTAGCGAATTGTGCGATTTCCTAGAATTAAAATTCTTCTACGTCCTCTCAGGGCGTCGAACTACATATAAATTTTTTATTTAAATCAGCTCTGTGGCTTCCGACAGACACAGAGTATGACTTCGCCGTCAGATATTTCGGAGTGGCCAAGGTGGTCAAAAATATCGGAACCCAAAAAAAAAATGTTGTTTGTAAAAACAGCGCCGTTCGCAAGACCGGCAATTTTGCTGATTTGGGACCATTTCGTGACGTACCGTAAACTGCTTCAACTTTGCCCTCTGGCCCCAACATTGCCTTATTCGATTTAGAGTCGATAACTTAGCACTCTTATAGGTTTTAAACTTTTATCTACACGGGAATTATTATTACGGGGGGATAAAAGTTTAAAAACCTAGAAGGGTGCTAGTTATCGACTCTAAATCGAATCAGGCAATGTTGGGGCCAGAGGGCAAAGTTGAAGCAGTTTACGGTACAACTTTTTTTAAATTTTAACGCCTTTTTGCTATCACTTATTTTTGTCACTAATAAATTATTTCTTTCTATTAACGTGCACTCTATTAATTAAGGTATTAGAGTTCATGTTTGGATAATTTTGATCACCTTGGCCGCTCAGAAAAATCTGATGGGACTATACATTCGCATTTATTACATTAATAAAGACTAGCCTCCGCCTGCGGCTTCTCTCACTTTAACTGGCAAAGTCAGAGTCTGGGAGCAGAATTAAAATCCGTGACTTTACTATATTTCCGTGGGAACTCATAAACATCGTGGTCTTTACTCACGTTTTGAACATGAAACTACCGTGAGACTCACTCATATTAAATATAATGACCCGGATAACTCACGTCTTAAATCGAGTTTAGCTCGACATGTTTCGGGCTAATCCGTAGCCCTTCGTCTTCGGAGCAACGCGACTCGCTGCTGCAACACGTGCACTCGAAGACGAAGGGCTACGGATTAGCCCGAAACATGTCGAGATAAACTTTTTTTTATTTCTAATAAAATATATATATATATATTATTATATTTAATATTACTCACGTTGTTATAAAAACCGGTCAAGTGCGATTCGGACTCGCGCACAAAGGGTTCCGTACCATTATCTATCGAATCTGTACAAACAGCTAGAAACTTGAAACTTTCCCAGTGCTTTTAATTACTACGGCTGCTATAAAACAAAAAATAATTAAAGATAATCTCCTTTCAGTATTACGTATTTTTTTTCGACAAATCTTCCTTGGTATTTTTTTTCAGACGGACTGGTTGCTGTTGCCTCAGACAGCTTTAACAGCTTACCGGAGAGAAGGCGAGCTGCCAGATGTGCCGCTCAGCAAGTGGGTCTTCCTTAGTCATTTCATTACAGTTTGCTATAGTTTCTAATTCTATGATTCAAAGTTTTCGCTAATTTAGAAATGCTCTTTCATACCATACTCCTGCTTAACACGTACCATGGTCAAACTGATTTGCCAAACTGGTTTGCCCACGAGGAAATGCGATTCCTTATTTAGTTGTTATCTTGGAAAATTGCACAATCCTCACGGGCTAGCGATAAACAAATTCTTTGAGATGAAGTCGCGGTCAACAAGTTTAAAATAAATAAATGACAAAATGAAATTAATAATAATGGTAAACTTTATCGCATGGAATAACGTATGCGGTGCATTCTTCTTGGCAATGATGGTCAAAGTAACATAATATCCTTTTACATATATCTCAAACGTTTGTTAATCTCCTTGTTTATTTATTCTCGTACAATAAAAGTTTACATAAACCCTCTTGCAACAAACGGGCACCTATATGGTTTTTGTATTTTATGTGCATGAAAGCTTACTTTCTAAGCTTCAATGCCTAAAAATCTGAAAAACCATAGGTGCCCGTTTTTTTTGCAAGGGGGTTTATAAACATGCGAGTAAAAGAGCCCATTGAGGCCTACGTGCAGAATAAACATTTTGACGTTTTAGATACAACGCCCGCTTGACTTAGTCATTTAACTACAAGAAGCAGGTGGTAGGACCTTGTGCAAGGTCCGCCCGGATTGCTACCACGATCTTGCTCGCTAATCCTGCCGTGAAGCAGCGATGCTTGCACTGTTGTGTTTCGGCGTGGAGAGTAAGACAGCCGATGAAATTACTGGCACTTGAGGTATCCCATCTTAGGCTTCTAGGTTGGCAACGCATCTGCAATCCCCCTGGTATTGCAGGTGTCTATGGGCGGTGGTGATCTCTTATCATCAGGAGACCCACTTGCTCGTTTTCCATCCAGTTGAATAAAAAAAAAGTACTTTCCAAGAAATTCAAATTCCCCTTCTGTGCACAAAATAAATTCTCAAGAAGAATCTTTTCTTTAACAGAATGTAATTGCCAAGCCATACGAGTGTCAGGTAGTGTCAAAGCAGTCGAACCAGTAATACAATTCATGCCGCAGGCAAGGCGGCAGTGTCACGTACTTTTTTTTATCCAAACCAGCAAACCTTTTAGGGTACGTGTTGGCTGTCGCGACAAAACGTAGCGACAATCGCAACTCGTCATCTCCAGCCCCTATACCTCCCACGGCCGGGCATCTATAGTAAATTTGAAATATAATTCTTGTAGTGCCTGGGCGAGCGAGCTTTGCTTGGACTAAAACTCGTTAATAAGCGTTTTCCCAGAGATAAGACCAAGCTACATCGATTTGTCATCCCTGAAAATCTCCATAGACCAAATTTCTTTAAACTTATTTAGGAAGAAAAAGAAAGAGATTATATTTTGCACATATTCAATTCACAGGAGAAATACACTTTGAAGAAAAAAAAATCGAATAGGATAAGTTGGATCCCACTCAGCATAATGATGCGGCAAACTGCAACGCTGGTTTTCATGGTACCCGTGTCTAGCACAGGTAACTCGTTAACATTCGTCTGAAGTAGACGCATAGGCCTAAATGATATTTTATAATGTTTTACAAATTAAAACATCACAATGCCTGTTATCGAATAGAGAAACATTTTTAAGCTACCTTTACAAATAATAAAGTTATAAAGGTTTGAAATTCAAGGTTAGACAGAGAAAGGCATACTTAATTGCATGTGACGTCACACGCAAGTAGCATCATACATGCTGTATAGAGAAAAGCGTTTGAGAAAGAGACAGTTATATAGCTTTGTTTTTCGAAAAATCATTATAAATTCAATTTTTAACCGATTTAAGTTCTCTTCGCTAAACAATGTCTGTATATCTTATATATATATATATAAGATAGAACGCTGTGGTATAAATGAAGGTATAGTCACACGGATTGAGAAAGGGATGCTTGGATGGTTTGGGCATGTTGAGAGAATGAATGAAAACAGATTGACTAAGCAGATCTATAAGACGAGCGTGAATGGGAACGTTGGGAGAGGAAGGCCTAGACGAACGTACCACGATCAAATCGGGGACGTTCTGAAGAAAGGTCGGGTCAGGAGTACTCTAAACCGACGTGCATGCATGAAAAGATTGATGAATGTAGAGGAAGCGAGAGTTGTATGCCAGAAGCGTAGCAAGTGGAAGGATGTAGTCTCTGCCTACCCCGTTGGGAAAGAGGCGTGATTTTATGTATGTATGTATGTATATATAAGACATGGCAAATTCAGGAGTTGTCAAATACCGTATTTATTTTCGTATGCTGGTCTGTCTAGGGGCATCGTTCCCTAACCCACAATCGGGAGGCACGTCACGTCGCAGGAATACCCGCCGAATTAGAACGAATCAATCCCGACGCAAACGCGGCACGCCCGCGACAGCCTTACCCTGTGTACCTCGATTTAACCGACTCCCAAATAAAGGTTGTAAGCGGGCATTTGCTCGCCAGTCAATCCGCACTGGGCGTGCATGAGAACAACGGTCCAAGGCCTCTCATTCTAAGAGGAGGCCTGGCGCAGTGGGACGTATATAGGCTGGGATGAAGTGGAAGTCACATCTGACTACGAGTATTCGCGCCAAGTGTCTTACCAAGTGCACCACGAAGCTTCCGAAAAACCCAAAAATTGAGAAATAAAAATTATTAAGAGTAAGTATTTACTCTAGATTTGGTGATAAAAACAAATAGTGTTACTAGTTATTGTGATGCGCTTGCCAGAATTTGAATTTATAAGCTTATGAGGAATTAATTGTATCTTGTACCACCCAAAGTTGATAATGGTTCGCATGTCACAAAACAATAATGCCAATAGCATAATGAGGGCTATCGCGAATGAATTCGCCGCTAGAGGCGCTAGTGTAGCGTGAGGTCTCCGAAATGTCAAATCTCATAGTTTTGGGTGAGCTACGCGGGTTTATTTAGAATTAGAATAATTTTGTGAATATTTTGCAATATCTGTATTTAATTATGGCAAATATGCGTTCCGGGCAATGAATGTCTGAGTTTTGAGACAGTTTTGTCTTTCGGAAACCTTTGTCCTCCCTTTTTTCCGAACAAAACGGGGACTATTCAACACTGTGGCATGCTCGATATTTATTTGGTACGGTTTTAAGGTGTATTAAATATGATTTTAATCTAAACTTTGTTTCCACGCCCGTAATAACAGACTTCAAAACCATACTTAAAAACCTCATGCAACAGTGCGCCATCTAGTGAGACAAAAAACGATAGCCCTCATTATCTGTCAACATGAAAGTTCGACTTTAGCGACATATTCATTTGATATGAACTTGTTCAAAAATTGATAGACAACTTAATTGCCTGATGGTATTCCAATCAGCATCAAAAGTAGCAGATCACTTTTTTACTCTGTCGCATTGACACATTGATAATCTTGTGTTTAGTGCGTGCCTGTAAAACGACAAAGTACGAAAGTATATCTTTCGATGCCGACTGTATACCTGTACGCTAAGTACTATCAGGACAATGTGTAATGTGGTGGTGGTGATAGTTGGGTTTGTGTGAGTTGTATGATCTCACATGGAGGTGGACAAGCTGCATGAACACACATTTGTTACATAGACGTAGCTATCATAAGGTCACGGGTGAGTAATGTAATCGTTTTACTTCATTCATACAAAAAAAAATACAAAATTCTTTATTTCATAAAATACACATTTACACACATACACACATACACATTTACACATATACATTTACAATTTAGGGGATGAAGCCTTCCGGTAAGCAAATAATGCCTGTATATGTGTGCTCCGCTCTTCCATAGATTATAACAGGTAGGTATAGCAGTTTTTACGAAATGAAATGAACAAACTAGCTAGGTTTATGAGTTTGTGTGTGTGTGTGTGTGTGTGTGTGTGTGTGTGTGTGTGTGTGTGTGTGTGTGTGTGTGTGTGTGTGTGTGCAAGTGTGCATGTGTGTGTGTATAGGAATGATAAATAGGTATATAATTAAGGCTTACAACCATCATTTTAACAAAACTTCCATCTCTTCATAGGTTTTTGTTTTAAGCCAGTTTATAAGTAGCTTCTTACATTCATAACATTCATATGAAGCTCCGCAAAGTAACGTCTTCAATAAAATTCACGTAAGCCAACCAATTGCAATCCTACTGTTTCTGTCTCCACAACTCACCTCTAATCTGCAGAAACAGATAACCAAATAGTAGATAAAGCAATCCACCCCTGTCCGACCCGCGTGCACGAGCGAGACGGAACGATGTTTTGGAAAACTGAGTTATAGGGAGTCGTTAAAGGGGTTAATGGGTCGGTACCGCTATTATACCTATTTGTTAAGGCAGTACGCGGGTTAATAAGTAAACATTTATATGCAAGGTATAAATTGGTAAATGGGTTTGGCAGAGGTGTAAATAATTGGGCTTTATTGTCACAAGTGAGTTTGCCGCATTAGATTTAGTGGAACGCTGAAGTAAGCCCTAATTATGGGAAATTGCATCATCATCCCAGCCTCTATATACGTCCCACTGCTGGGCACAGGCCTCCTCTCAGAATGAGAGGGCTTGGGCCGTAGTTAACACGCAGGCCCAGTGCGGATTGGGAACTTCACACACACCATTGAATTGCTTCGCAGGTTTGTGCAGGTTTCCTCACGATTTTTTCCTTCACCGTATTAGCTCGTGGTAAATATCAAATGTAATGAGGTGCGAGCCGGGGCTTGAACCCACGATCCTCTGCTTGAGAGACCCTATGGCCTAGTAACCATATGGTCAAGTAACCATTAAGCTTTTGGATTCCGAAGGCAAGCTCTCGTCTGCCGCCCCCAAAGCTTGTACTATTAATTATTCTGTGCCCAAAGTTAGCTCACACGCACTCATGTCATGCTGTTGTCTTGACTTGTCTTGTTCGTATGTCTCTAAGCTAAGCCGCCATTCCAAAGCGAATTAGCTCATTGAAGTGGCAATGGGCAGGCCATAAAAGACGGAGAACCGATGGCCGTTGGGATCGGCAAACGAACTGAACGGATGACCTGGTCGCAGGCCACTTCCAACTGAAGTAGCTAAGATCTATTGGGGATGCCTAAGTCCAACAGTGGACGTTCTAAGACTAGTATAATGATGATGAAGCTAAGACGCGGACGGACGTGATGGACATGGCGCTACAAATTCTGCAAAACTGAATTTTGAAGACGCACTCTTTATCTTTATATTCATTCGACAATATAAACAATACTTTTCTACACCTACGGCACCTGCGGAAATGCTGGACTTTTTATAGATTTAAACAGTCACGGAACAAGGCACTTTCCAAGCGTGGGCATTCTATTTTTTTTATTGTAATTCCATTTATTTCGTGAAGATTTTGACCTTAAATTGCAAATAAAGCGAAGCAGCAATACGAGACAAAACCTGCATTAATACTAATAGATTTAAATGGGTCCTTGTTGCCACAGAATAGAGCAGGCACACAGATAGCGCAAATTTTGTTACATTTAAAATTAAACTATATTTAGACACAACCTGAGACCCTGTTTACAGCATTGCTAGTAATAAATTAAATATCGTTTCAGATCAAAATGAGTAACATTTTGAAGACCGGTTTTGTGAGTATCACTCAATATAAAATTTCAACCACAAACCGTTTCGCAAGGAAAATTGTTGCTGGACATGTATTTTTTGTATTTTTTTTATGTATGTTCACTGATTACTCAGTCAATTGTGGACCGATTTTCAAAATTATTTTTTTAATCGAAAGGGTATTATTGTGAGGTGGTTCCACTGTCACCAAGTCAAGATCTGATGATGGAATCCTAGGGAAATCGAGGGCAAACTTCAAATTTCATAGGCATACATGAAAAGTTATAAAACTTGAATAAAAGTTAAAAAGTTGTTGAAGTTTAAAAAATATTCCAAGTAAAATAGTTAGAAGCAAAATAATTGACAGAATGAGTAACTTATACTGAATCGCTAAATTTGACACTGAAGCGATTCAATTCCCACTCAAGTTAAGCGTCATGGTAAAAAAACCGGTTGAAGTGAGTGAATGAAAATGTCTGTATCGCTGTCGCTGAACCGTGCTTGAACTGAATCGCAAAAGTAACGTCGTGGTACGAAATAGCGATGCAGTTCAGTTTAGAGCCTAAACTGAATCGTATTAAGAGAGCGTGGTAGGCCCCCAGGACTTATCACGCTATATTCTGAGGAACTATCGGACGTTGTTAGTGTTGTGTGTCGGTGTGATGGGGTGACCAATAAAAATGACCAAGTGCGGGTAGTTCGTGATACGAGTGCCGGTACTATTAGTGATCAAGTGCGGGCAGTTCGAAGGACCACGGCCACTGTAATGATGCCGACACGTCGAGGTAAATATTACTCGTGTGTGTTAGCGTGATATAGTAGCAAATGTCTAATAAAACAAAAGATGAGCGAATTATCTGTCTCCACTACTCTGTGCTAAGAGACCTTGGAGCCGCAAGCAATTATAAGAGGCACGGAGCGTTCCGCTCAATCCCGCAGAGGGATCGCGTTACCTATCTCGTTGGGAAAAGACTCCTTTACTGGATCGGAATGAATTCAATAAAATACTGACCAGCAATAGGCTGTTTCCTAAACAATTTTAGTCCGTCAGTTAGATTTACCTATCAGAAAATATTAGACGCATTATTTTGACAAGTTTTACTCATTATTTTGACAAGCTTTACTCATTATTTTGATAAGCTTTACTCATTATTTTGACAAGTAGACAATTTTAAGTAGAGTCATTCACGATGCCGCCTGCCGTGTTTTTTATTACAAAATCACGCGTCTTTGTGGATGGCACTAGACTAGGTATACGGATCAAATCTTGTAACCGAATTTTGAGCCACTTTCAGTGGTGAGATTAACGTAAAATTTCGCATACCAATGTAAATTCTGTGACAATACATTAATCTGGTAGTGAAATTCTGGTGGTCTGGGCAGGATCGTCTCCGCTGAGCGGAACTCTTCGATGATTATTTAATAGTCAAAATACCATCAACGGGACTTATCACGCTAACACACACGAGTAATATTTACCTCGACGTTTCGGCAACATTGCAGTGGCCGTGGTCACGAGTAGACCTCAGCCACTGCAACACACACGGTGTTAGCGTGATAAGTCCCGTTGGTGTTATTTTGTCTATGAGTGAAAATCACGAAAGTTTAAAACGTTAGATTATTTAATAGCATCGAAATTTAGTACGGAAATGTAGTTTGAATGACAATGCAATGCAAGCCAGCAAAGAAGCTTGTTTTAAAAATATTTTTTTAACATAAAACTTATTCTAAAATCATGTGCGAAGTTGATAAAAACTTTCCAAAAAAAAGGTTCCGTAGCCAAAATGGCAAAAATGGAACCCTTATAGCAGGGTTTCTTAAAGAGGGGTCCACGGACCCCTTAGGGGTCCGTAGCATGTGTGTCAGGGGTCCACAGTAGGTCAGTCATAGATGAGAGTATGTATAAAGGGTCAGTCTGTAAACCTATTTACTAGGAAATTTAGAAAAAAAATTGACAGGGGTCCGCGGAATTGTTTAAAGTGTGAAAGTGGTCCGTGACTGCATACAGTTTAAGAAACCCTGCCTTATAGTTTCGTCATCTATCTGTCTGTCTGTCCGTCCGAAACTTTGCTCAGAGACTGTCAATGCTAGAAAGCTGTAATTTTGCACGAATGTATATATAAACTATGCCGATAAAACGATAAGTTAAACCAATAAAAAATATTAGAGTTCCTCCCATTGACGTAAAGTGGGGGTGATTTTTTTTCCTCATCCAACCTTGTAGTGTGGGGTATCGTTGGATAGGTTTTTTAAAACCATTTTTCGGTTTAGTGATTTTTTTGCAAAATATTCAACTTAAAGTGCAAATTTTCATTCAAATCGAGCGTCCCCCCCCCCTCTAAAATCTAAACCTGTGGGTGGAAAAATTTGAAAAATTCAGGATGGTAGTGAGTAAGTATAACAAACTTATAAGGAAAACTATAACGGGCCAGTTTTCTTGAGAATTATTAGTAGTTTAAGAGTAAATATCGAAATACATACAATACAACATAGGTAAATTATAATTTTTAGTTTGAATTTTTTTATTTTTTTTTACTGAAAATTTTATCGGTCTCACTCACTATATTTTATTCTGTAATTTTTTTAATGTATGATAACCAGATGGTCCCAAAGGAAGACCAGCGCCGTTCGCAAGACCGGCAGATTGTTTATTTGGGACATACATAAAACTATATTTATATTTTTCTTTATTTTTTTTATCCATTGTTCTTATGTTTGTCAAGAATAAATGTTTTCTTTCTTCTGTCTTTCATTCTTTATATAGCAGCCTAAGGTATAAAATATACCTAAACTTGGAAGATTCCGTATAAAATACGAAATCCTTAGAAAAATATTACTTAATTTTGCACAACTGCAAGCCACGAATACTATTGTAAATATTCTTTTCCAGATTTCTTGTTTTTTTATCTATTTCTTATTCTATTCGCTACAGAGCTCCCCACGTTTCGTATTGAAATTCAGACGCTCTGAATTCGTACAGCCGGTAACATTGCAAGTACGCCGTGATTGTTTTTTCTAAAGGGTTTCATAACTGGTCGTAGAGTATTTATGACAAGAGTTTGCTATCCGCGCTTAGCTTGCCAAAAATATTCGCACTAGATCAAGAGTATAAAATATCAAAACAAAATAATGCACCCTTTTTATTTAGACTATCCAGAAACAGAATGAAGTAGGTATAAATCATTTTTTTTATGTAATAGGGAGCAAACGAGTCGGCGGATCACCTGATGGAAAGCAATCACAGCTGCCTATGAACATCCACAACATGAGGATGGACATAGCGAAACTATAAGGGTTTCTTGTAGAACCACGAAACTCTAAACAGTGGGGTAGACAAGTAAAGTGGAGTGTAGTCAACGGCAGCCTTACTCAAAGTGTGCTGGCTTCCGCGAAAGCACTGACCATGATTAAAATAAACACTTATGGTGTACCGCAAAAAAATTCAGAGAACAACCTCTCATTAAATTATTTGTTTTTTGTCAATTTTAAGGCTCAGGCAAATATTTAGTTTTCCAAAAAGGTTTCGTCGCTTAAAAAGTCTGGAGTATACGATAAGGTCAACTCCAGTTAAAAGTGTATAGTGCTCCATTTGAAAAATAAATGGAAAAACACTTTTAAGCCGGCCTTTGGGGCGTTATTGAAAATGTAGAAATGCAGACCATGGAACAAATGGGGGCATTCAAGAAATGTACCTCTACAAAGGGTCAGCTTTTATTAAAGAAAGAAAGAAAGAAAGAAAGAAGACATTTATTCACTTACACAGAAGACACACATATACAGCAAAATTAACACAAATAAAATAAAAAAATTACAGAAAAACACATGAAAACATTAAATACAATATACACAATGTTGTGTGTCCCGCGAAAGTGAAACGGTCGCTGACTCAGCATTATGCTGAAGACTTATTAAGACTTTTATTAAGACTTTATTTGGCTTGATTCAGTATCAGGTAAGATAGAAAGAAAGAAGACATTTATTCACTAATATGGCAGATACACAAATATAATAAAATTGATACAATTACACACAAGTAAACCAAAAAAAAATTTAAAACAAAAAATTGAAACGACTACAAAAAACCATGAAAATAATTTTTTACCAGTCTGAAGTCGGTCGGTGCCTCAGCACGAGACAGCAGGAGTGGACCTACTTATAGTCATCTACCTCATCTAAGCGCTTTATATTGGCTTCAATCACTCCTTCTGGCTCGTGCTGAGGCACCGACCGACTTCAGCAGGGCTACTACGAAACTCGAAACTCGAAGTTCGTATCGTGCGGTCCCTCTGACACTTATACTATTTAATACGAGAGCGAGAGGGACGGTACGATACGAACTTCGAGTTTCGTAGTAGCCCTGCTGACTAGTAGAAAATTATTTTCATGGTTTTTTTGTAGTCGGTTCAATTTTTTGTTTTAAATTTTTTTTTCCACGCTTACAGTAAAAATTCTAAGATACAATAGTTTAATATCAACTGCTCGTCACCTTTTTACGAAGATGCTTTTTTCGGTGCTGGAAGTTCATTATTGAGGAGTCCTGGTGCTTCACCGTTTTGCCATATGCATTACGAGGAGCATAAGTTGCTTAGCAACTGTGTCAAAGTAATTAAAATTCAACCCGTGAAATACTTGTAATTGAGTAGTAATTGTGGTCTTCATCATCAATTTCACTTCACTAAATGATGATTTTTCAAGAGCAAATGCATGAGTTACTACTAAATATATCAAATTCGGTATCCCTACAACATTTGAAGAGTTCCCTCTATTTCCTTAAGATCCTATAATCAGATCCTGACTCATTGAACTAAACTCATTCCTAGACGAACCCAAAAAATTTTTTCAAATCGGTTCATAATGACGGTGTTCTGAGGTAACAAACATAAAAAAACAAACGAATTGATAACCTCCTCCTTTTTTGAAGTCTGTTAAAAATGAAAACACACATGAAAAAAGTAACATAAAGCGGAAATTACACTTTGTTGTTCGCCTAATGCGGTTGCCGAACGACCGCCGCCGTATTAGTCTGTCCATCTACTGTGGCGGCCATATTAAGACAGTGGCAGCTGTCGATCGCCGTATGCGGCCGACTACAGTGTTCTTCACACTCACACTTAATTATGTATGTATTCGTAGATGTATTGCTGTTACGTTTAAATTTTCTGATCTACTTTTGATGCACCACCTGTTGTAAACTAGTCCTTCCTTCTTTCTGTAAAAAAGGTTGCCTGGAAGAGATCGCTCTTAAGCGATAAGGCCGCCTATTGCTCACCTTGTAATTTTAATAATTTGTATTCTGTATCGCTTACTATGTCTGGTGTACAATAAAGAGTCTTTGTATTGTATTGTATTGTATTGTATACTTAATAATAAAATTTCTTTATTTCAGACCGTAGAGATCCATAATATGTTAGTAGCCGTTGACTTATATCTAAATTAGTAATAATTACTGACTAACAACGAAAACATGTATTTTTTAAAATAGTAAATTGGGCAACGCCCTTGATCTGTCCAATCCAGAAATATTTAATCGGACGATCATATCTACCCGCTATTGCTTTATATTATGCTTTTTCGGTCGCCGCATGCGGCATGCGGCTAAAACCAAAGTGTAATTTCAGCTTGATAACACAATTTTGTGTGTCCCCGCTAAAGCGAAATGGTCACTGACTCAGCATTATGCTGAGTCGTTAAACACAAGCAGCGCTGATGAATTTTGTCATAAAATCATCATCATCATCATCATCTGGCGTCTCAGAATCAGTAAACGATGACAGTCTCAATAGTGTTAATATAAATATAATATATCAACATCATCATCATCCCAGCCTATATATGTCCCATTGCTGGGCACAGGCCTCCTCTCAGAATGAAAGGGCCGTAGGTCCTGCGCAGACCCAGTGCGGATTGAGAACTTCACACGATGACGATGTTTTTCTTCATCGTAAAGGTCGTGGTCAATTCCAAATGTGATATCGCACCGCAGATGCGACACCGGATTTGAACCCACGATCTTGAGAGGCCGTAGGTGTAGGCCACCACGGCTCCTAGAGTTCTATAATAAAACTAATTATATATCAAAAGTAGCATCATATCAAATTATGTTATATCTATCATAGCTTTTGCCCACGGCTTCTCCCGCGTGGGATTCGGTTATCGCGCACCGTTCCCACGGAACTGTACATTTTTCCGGGATAAAAAGTAGGCTATATCACTCTCTGGCCCATAAACTATCTCCATGCCAAAAATCACGTAGATCCGTCGCTCGATTTTGACGTGAAAGACGGACAAACATACAAACACACAAAAGCACACACTTTCGCATTTATAATATTAGTATGGATTACACACCCGTCAAAATG